>NC_049211.1:38817675-38930175 GCF_013347855.1 Anguilla anguilla | reverse complement strand
TACTTATATGCATGTAATTACACAAAATTAATTCACTGCAATTGTCTTTAGGGTGGGCGCTGTAGTGATGGAAATGATTGGCTTAGAACTCTGCAGAGATATATATTTCAGTTTTTCTCTGACACTAGCTGGGTTTACATGGAGCCTAATATTCTGATTAAAATCGGTTTAAAAGCCCAAGCAGAATGAAAATGCTCCATATAAACACCTCAGTCAGAATAAACAGGCCCAAACCGATTGAAATTTCAATCGGTTGCAGAGGGTTAGTTTAAACCTTTTCATAAACCGATCAAAATAAAAATTGTACCATGTAAACGATGAAACTGATTATCTTCTGGCTGCGTTCTTTCTGCGCATGCCCACCGTCTTGACGTAAATGCGTGGTGACGTACGTTTCTCTCCACTTCCAAAAAAATGGCGGCTTCCAAGCAGAACTAGACCACAGCGGAGAGTTTGTTTTTAATCCAAACTCTGAAAGAATTAAACATTATTGGATGCCTAGACAGTAGGAAAATAAGAAATAATGACCTATACAAACAAGTCCACGAAAAAATGAACGAAGCCGGGATAGGCCGAAGCGTTGAACAAATTAATCATCACTTTTGCGTATGTCACACAGCTGTTCCGATTAAATGCGTCGGCGCATGCCAACACCAGACCGTATTAGATCACATCCCATGTAAACAGTTGACCCGAAATCTTCAATCGGAATGATTTCAATCAGAATTAAAAAAAGTGTGCATGTAACCGCCGCTATTGTTAAACTGCATTATAATTGATGTCATTGTAAAATCATGACTTTAATGCTTTAATATCTCAACAATAACAGTGATAGTGATTATAATGGTAAAAATCTGGAATTGTCGGCATTTCTATACAGCTTTGGGTTAAATTCCACACACTTCAGCACTTGGTTTTCGCCACGTCCATTTCCGGTTTTTAATCCGATTACAAATACAAATAATTTTTTGGTTGAACAAATACAGATACAAATGAAAATAGTGGCCTTTCCCTCCACCCCTAATACATAGACAGACAGACAGACATGTATGCACACATGCACATATACACACACACCACACACATACACACATATTGCACGCAGACACTCACGCACACATACACGTGCACACACACACACACACACACACACACCCTGAGGGGATCATCAGCTGTATCCTGATATTGAGAAACAAGCTGACATTGGCTCAGTAGGTTCTGCTGAATTTCTGGTTCTTTCATTGAACATGTAGTGCCCTTAACTAACAGACTGAAAATTTATATGTACGGAACACTGCCTGGAGTAACCCTAGGCCACAAAAACTGGAATGTGATTTGAAAGTGTGTTGTGACTGAATGCACTGCAAATAACATTGAGAGGTTTTGTATTGCATTTATTTTGTGAGAACAGGGAGCAGCTGTTTATTCACTCTGCCTGTGACAGAACTCTGACAGATTGTTTGTGTGTGTATGTGTGTGTGTGTTTGTATTTGTATGTTTGTGTGCGTGTGTGTCTGGGTGTATGTGTGTGTGTGTGCATGCGTATGTGTGTGTGTGTGTGCACGTGTGTATGTGTGCGTGTGTGCATGTGTGCGTGTGTGTGTGTATATGTGATGTGTGTGTGTATGTGTGTGATGTGATGTGTGTGTGTGTGTGTGTGTGTGTGTGTGTGTGTGTGTGTGTGTGTGTGTATGTGTGTGATGTGTGTGTGTATGTGTGTGTGTGTGTGTGTGTGTGTGTGTGTGTGTGTGTGTGTGTGTGTGTGTGATGTGTGTGTGTGTGTGTGTGTGTGTGTGTGTGTGTATATGTGATGTGTGTGTGTATGTGTGTGATGTGATGTGTGTGTGTGTGTGTGTGTGTGTGTGTGTATATGTGATGTGTGTGTGTATGTGTGTGATGTGATGTGTGTGTGTGTGTGTGTGTGTGTGTGTGTGCGTGTGTGTGTGTATATGTGATGTGTGTGTGTATGTGTGTGATGTGATGTGTGTGTGTATGTGTGCGTGTGTGCATGTGTGCGTGTGTGTGTGTATATGTGATGTGTGTGTGTGTGTGTGTGTATATGTGATGTGTGTGTGCGTGTGTGTGTGTATATGTGATGTGTGTGTGTGTGTGTGTGTGTGTATATGTGATGTGTGTGTGCGTGTGTGTGTGTATATGTGATGTGTGTGTGTGTGTGTGTGTGTATATGTGATGTGTGTGTGCGTGTGTGTGTGTATATGTGATGTGTGTGTGTGTGTGTGTGTGTATATGTGATGTGTGTGTGCGTGTGTGTGTGTATATGTGATGTGTGTGTGTGTGTGTGTGTGTGTGTGTGTGTGTGTGTGTGTGTGTGTGTGATGTGTGTGTGTGTGTGTGTGTGTATATGTGATGTGTGTGTGCGTGTGTGTGTGTATATGTGATGTGTGTGTGTGTGTGTGTGTGTATATGTGATGTGTGTGTGCGTGTGTGTGTGTATATGTGATGTGTGTGTGTGTGTGTGTGTGTGTGTGTGTGTGTATGTGTGTGTGTGTGTGTGTGTGTGTGTGTGTGTGTGTGTGTGTGTGTGTGTGTGTGATGTGTGTGTGTGTATGTGATGTGTGTGTGTGTGTGTGTGTGTGTGTGTGTGTGTGTGTGTGATGTGTGTGTGATGTGTGTGTGATGTGTATGTGTGCGTGTATGTGTGTGTGTGTGTGTGTGTGTGTGTGTGTGTGTGTGTGTGTGTGTGATGTGTGTGTGTGTGTGTGTGTGTGTGTGTGTGATGTGTGTGTGATGTGTGTGTGATGTGTATGTGTGCGTGTATGTGTGTGTGTGTGTGTGTGTGTGTGTGTGTGTGTGTGTGTGTGTGTGTGTGTGTGTGTGATGTGTGTACTTTGCAGCTCGCTCTGGGAAATGTTATCAGTGCCCTGGGAGACCAGAGTAAGAAAAGCAGCCATGTGCCCTACAGAGACTCCAAACTGACCCGCCTACTGCAGGACTCACTGGGGGGAAACAGGTACAACACACACACACACACACACACACACACACACACATACTTACATACACACACACACACACACACATACTTACACAGCACATACACACACACACACACATACTTACACAGCACATACACACACACACACACACATACTTACACACACACACATACACACACACACACACACACACACACACACACACACACACAAATACTTACACAGCACATACACACACACATACACACACACACACACACACACTTACACAGCACATACACACACACACACACACACAAATACTTACACAGCACATACACACACACACACACATACTTACACAGCACATACACACACACACACACATACTTACACAGAACATACACACACACATACTTACACAGCACATACACACACAGACACACATACACATATACACACAACATAAGAATATAAGCAGAGAGTATACCAATATTAACAACCAATAAACATCCGCGCAGTGTTTAATGGCTGTCTGAGGGGGTTTGGGTCGTACAGAGTGATGTGCTTGGACAGAGCTGGGTGGAGGTGGGTGAAGATGTGGTGGATGTGCCTTTCCCTCTCCAGCCGCACGCTGATGATCGCCTGCGTCAGCCCCTCGGATCGGGACTTCATGGAGACGCTGAACACGCTGAAGTACGCCAACCGCGCGCGCAACATCAAGAACAAGGTGGTGGTGAACCAGGACAAGACCAGCCAGCAGATCAGCGCCCTGCGCGCCGAGATCGCCCAGCTGCAGCTGGAGCTCACCGAGTACAGAGCGGTGAGGGAGTGTGTGTGCGCGTGTGCGCGTGTGCGCGTGTGTGTGTGTGTGTGTGTGCGTGTGCTTGTGTGTGTGTGCATGTGTGTATATGTGTGTGTGTATATGTGTGTCTGTGTGTGTATGTGTATCTGTGTGTGTGTGTGCATGTGTGTGTGTGTATATGTGTGTCTGTGTGTGTGTGTATATATGTGTCTGTGCGTGTGTGTGTGTCTATATGTGTGCCTGTGCATGTGTGTGTATGCGTGTGAGTGTGTGTGTGTGTGTGTGTGTGTGTGTGTGCGTGTGTATGAACGTGTGTGTGTGAGTATGTTTGTGTGTGTGTGTGTGTGTGTGTGTGCGCAAATAAAAATATAAGAATAATACATTTATTAAAAAATGCATTTTTTCATAGATCATTGTATATAGTCTTTTGTCCTGAAATATGTGACTGGCGTTGGTTTGTAGCTAAGGCTATAAACACATGTGCAGTGTATAATATCAGTGTTTATTTGTTCCTGTTCCTAACGAATCAGTGAATAACTGTCTCTGTGTGAAGGGGAAGCGTGTGACGGGAGAGGATGGGTCCGGCGGCTTCAGCGATCTGTACCAGGAGAACTCGCTGCTGCAGCGCGAGAACGACGCGCTCCGTATGCGCGTGAAGGCCCTGCAGCAGACCATCGACGCCCTCAACAGCCGCGTCGCCCAGATTCTCTCCAACCAGGCCAGCGCAATGCTGATCCAATCTGGTGGGGGCCCCCTGCTGCCGGACCTCCAGAGCGCACTAAAAAAAACATATTCCCCTTGAGGTTTTCCTGGAGATCTGCCATCCTGTAGGTTTTCATTAAAACCCTCATTTGGCACACCTGATTCTACTAATCAAGGCAAGCTATAGCTGTTGAATGAAGTGTGTTTTATTAGGGTTGGAATGAAAACCTGCAGGATGGTAGAGTTCCAGGAAAAAGGTTGGGAACCACTGCCTGAAGGGAAAGATGTCTGCAGTGTGCTTTATTTATGCAGTTCTTTATGTATTGTGGATACTGGAGCCATTTCTTTGTCTCATATTAGCACAAACACTCTTTCCCCAGGTGATGGAAATGAAGAAATGGTGACTCTCGTCCAAAACTATATCATAGAGATCGAAGAGATGAGGTGAGAATGTTGTGTGTTATGTGTTGATATTCTTGTGTGAAATTGCCTTTAGGACATGTGTGATTGCAACATAGTTATGACCGAATAAACACATTTGGAAAATGTTCCCACACACTGTTTCTCGAGGGAAACTTTTCCACAGTGAATAAAAAGACAGGAAAATCCAGTTGAGTCCATTTGAAGACAACACGGGAAAATGACTGTTCTGAGCCCGTGAGAGGTGCTCCCAGCCTTCTCATTTACAGCGACTACCTGGCAAATCAGTGCACGGGATTGTGTAGCAAATCAAATACAGGACATGGTTCGATTGCCCAATATAGAGAGTTTGTTTTTCAGAGGTGGGAAATTGAGGATCCGAAAATGAAACTCCTATTTTGTTTCATTCACCTGGATTTGCAAATTAGCCCAATTCTTCAGCCAGGTGGTAGAACCGAGTGAATGGACTCATGGGTGGACTTTCTGACCCCTGGACATCCCTCCTGGGCTGTTTTAGTGGGAATCTGACCAGGATACCTGGGTTATCATCTCTAGTGTCTCTAAGAGAGTGAGCATGACCACAGTGAGTCAGGCCCTCGGTTCAACGTTCCGTCTGAAGGACGGAACATTCCGCAGAGCTGTACCTCCTTCACTGCGCTGGAGCTCTCATAACTGCTCGGTCCTGGTAGAACAGTGGCCCCCACTCAGGCCACTAACACAGTGGCCCCCACTCAGGCCACTAACACAGTGGCCCCCACTCAGGCCACTTACACAGTGGCCCCCACTCAGGCCACTTACATAGTGGCCCCCAGTCAAGCCACTAACACAGTGGCCCCCCACTCAGGCTGCTAACACAGTGGCCCCCACTCAGTCCACTAACACAGTGGCCCCCACTCAAGCCACTAACACAGTGGCCCCCACTCAGTCCACTAACACAGTGGCCCCCACTCAAGCCACTAACACAGTGGCCCCCACTCAGTCCACTTACACAGTGGCCCCCACTCAGGCCACTAACACAGTGGCCCCCACTCAGGCCACTAACTCAGTGGCCCCCACTCAGGCCACTAACACAGTGGCCCCCACTCAGGCCACTAACACAGTGACCCCCACTCAGGCCACTAACACAGTGACCCCCACTCAGGCCACTAACACAGTGGCCCCCACTCAGGCCACTAACACAGTGGCCCCCACTTAGGCCACTAACTCAGTGGCCCCCACTCAGGCCACTAACACAGTGGCCCCCACTCAAGCCACTAACACAGTGGCCCCCACTCAGGCCACTAACACAGTGGCCCCCACTCAAGCCACTAACACAGTGGTTCGCAGCCCTGTTCCTGGAGGCCTGTCATCCTGTAGGTTTTCAGCCCTAATGTGGCACACCTGATTGTACTAATTTCCTGCTCAATGAGATATTTAGCTGTTGAATGGGGTGTGCTTTGTTGGGGTTGGAGTGCAAACCTGCAGGACGGTAGATCTTCAGGAACAGGGTTGGCCAGCCCTGCTCTAGCTATTGAATGGGGTGTGCTTTGTTGGGGTTGGAGTGCAAACCTGCAGGACGGTAGATCTTCAGGAACAGGGTTGGCCAGCCCTGCTCTAGCTGTTGAATGGGGGTGTGCTTTGTTGAGGTTGGAGTGCAAACCTGCAGGACGGTAGATCTTCAGGAACAGGGTTGGCCAGCCCTGCTCTAGCTGTTGAATGGGGGTGTGCTTTGTTAGGGTTGGAGTGAAAGCCTACAGGATGGTAGATCTTCAGGAACAGGGTTGGCCAGCCCTGCTCTAGCTGTTGAATGGGGGTGTGCTTTGCTTAGGGTTGGAGTGAAAGTCCCTTCCAGCAGGAGCTTCATTGTCCAGGATATCTCCCATCCAAGTGTAGACCGAGCCCCAGCCTGCTCTGCTCTCTCCTCTAACCTCCATCCCTCCTCCTCTTCCCCTCTTCTCTCCTCCTCTGTTTCTCCCCCTGTTCCTCAGGTCCAAGCTGCTGGAGAGTGAGGCGATGAACGAGTCTCTGCGTCGCAGTGTGTCCCGTCTCTCCGCCCGCCCCCTGCACCCCTCCTCTCCGGTCTCCGTCGTCGGCATGGAAACTGAGACCGCGGACGTGGTACAGTGGGCCAAGCAGGACCTGGAGAGGATGAGGAAGAAGGAGAGAAAGCAGAGGAGGAAGAGGTCTGTGAACTCATAGATGAGTGCATCACTGTGACTGTGGCTCATGACCTCAGCCAGAAAAAGCCAATCAGAAATGTTACGAATACAGTGGCTAACTGTCCCGTAGGGTACTACAGACATGAATTATTGTTTGCTGGCTAATTTTAAATGAATTATTCTAATGTTCATAAATTAATACAGGTTAGTACAGCAATGTTCAATTCTTTATAGGGGCCCAATGCTTATATTTTCCACACACTATTTAAAAATAATATGAATAAGATATTTTCTAATCTTTAAAAAGTTTATATATTCTAATTTGTATGTGACTAAATAGTCTTTTTGATGCAGACTCCCCACTCAGGAACCCATTTTCCCACATTTAAATAAATGACATTAAACAATTATATAAATGACATAAACAAAGTCAATTTAAACTTTCAAATGAAAAGCAAAATAAGAAGAATGGCCAGGTTTATGGACCTGATGGTTGGACACTAACACGCCCCGCTCCCCTCTAATTGTGCCTCGCCCCCAGTCTGAACATGCCCCGCCTCCATCTGAACATGCCCTGCCCCCGTTTGATCAAGCCCCGCCCCTGTCTAAACATGCCCCGCCCTCATTCAATCAAGCCCCACCCCTGTCTGAACATGCCCCGCCCTGAATTGAACTTGCCCCTCCCCTGTCTGAACGTGCCTCGCCTTGTCCTCCGCAGCCCAGAGAAGGACAAGGGTCTGAAGAAGAGGCCGAAGCTGCAGAATGGAGGCGGCGTGTCGGACCACGATGACGCTGAAGAAGAGGAGGAGGAGGAGGAAGAGGAGGAGGGCGTGAGTATCTGAGTCCCACACACATATCAAAGGACCTAGAAACTGACTCCCCTGATCTCAGTCTAACAGCTCTGACCTTTATGGGAAATGAGATTTAATAAAAATATATTGGAATAAATATATGGTATTGAGTTATTATACTTGACAATATATGAATACATTTACAAATTATCGCTGCCTTCAGATATTACAGTATATTTATATTTAAAAATACATTGCAGTGAAATGTATTTATTGTCATGCCAGTGCTTGGCTGTATTCTCTATTCTGAGAAATATATGACAAGTATCACGCCATAGATTAATAATGATTATTAAACATTTTGCATGGCTTGCAAAATGTTTGCATGTGCCTGTGAGTGTATGTCTTTGGCATTAGAGTGGGTTATGTAATTTCCAGCATGAAGACCAGGAGGAGAGTGGCCTGGATGGGAATGAGGAAGAGGAAGACCAAGGGGAGGGAGGCTCTCACAGCGAAGAGGACTTGGAGGAGTCGGCGTCTGATTCTGAGGAGAAAGGTCTGTTTTCCATTGGTTTTCTTAGGCCCATGGCCTCACCTTAGCCTGACCTGGGTGACTTTATGCTACTGTGTGTGTGCGTGTGTGTGTGCGCGTGCGCGTGCGCGTTTTTGCGTGCACTTCTGTGTGAGTGTGTGCGTGCGCGTGTGTGGAGGTTTGTTGCCTGGAGACAGTGTTACGGACCTCTGCCCTGTCCCTCTCGGCTCTAGAGAACTTCCGGGCGGATCTGGCGGACCTGACCTGCGAGATCGAGGTCAAGCAGAAGCTGATCGACGAGCTGGAAAGCTGCCAGCGGCGGCTGACCATGCTGAAGCTGCAGTACGAGGAGAAGCTGATCCTGCTCCAGAACAAGATCCGCGACACGCAGCTGGAGAGGGACCGCGTGCTGAACAGCCTCAGTGAGTCAGGAGCATCATGGGAAGGGTCCTCTGCATGGCTTGACATTAACACCTGCCAAATGCGGGTAGAATTTGACAGTGGTGTCTGACTTGCTCACTCTTACTAGCCACCTTGACAGGTGACCTTTCGGTAGCATTTTCTGTGAGAAAAAAAATATTGTAGTTTACAAATAGCATCTGAAATATTTAAGTCAATTTATGGTGATACTACAACTCCCATGAGCCCTGGGTACACGCTGTGAGCTAATCCAATTGGCCATCTACTTCACCCCTTGCTCCCGCTTCCTCAGTGTGAGAAGGCAAACTAAGGCGGAATCGAACAACAGCCAAACACGCTGCTGCATATACCAATGTGTGTAGGCTGTACCTATACTCATTGCGGCCTCAAAGTGTTCGTTTAGTGACACTTCACGCGAGTGGAGAGTGATTCAGATTCTGCCGTTCTGATAGGAAAACATGGAAGTGACAACAATCACAGCACCAAACACAGAAATCGACAGTGGTTTGGGAAAGGTGCATAAACTTCGACCACAGACAGTTCTGAGACTTGGATAGACGGACGTCCGTGTAATTTCAAAGTTGCTTTAGTTATTTCAGTGCTGTAAAAGTGAAACAAAGAAAGTAGGCTTGTCGTAGTGTTCAGTTTAACCGGTGGCATACCGGTGCGTAAGCCGCAATTTGTGATTGTAATTTAAAAAAAGTAAAAATAAGAAGAATAAATAACAGGGCCTCAGCCGAGGAATTAAAAAGTTGTCCTGGTAATCTTCCTTTTCAAGTCTGAAGGAGCTCTCTCTCTCTGCAGTGTCCATGGAGAACTACACCGAGGAGAAGGCCAGTAAGATCAAGGCGGAGTATGAGAAGCGGCTGGGGGAGATGAACAGGGACCTGCTGAAGCTGCAGTCCGCTCAGAAAGAACATGGCCGCCTGCTGCAGAACCAGAGTCGCTACGAACGGCAGCTGAAGAAGCTACAGGCCGAGGTGTCCGAGATGAAGAAGGCCAAGGTACGCACTGCACGAAATGGATAATGATAAGTCAACTGAATTCTTCTTACGAAATACTTTTTTTTAAATGCCAGGCATACCTTTTCTTTGGAATATGTTTTCATTGCCTAACAACCTACTTATTTCCTCCTGAAGTTTCATTTCTATAATTCGGTCCTACGATTGAAATGTCAAGGTACACATAACCCTTGAATGCACAAGGGGAGCAGACCAGAGTTAAACACTTTTAAATGCTGCTTGTAAAAAGTAACTATAATTAAAAACAATACATATCAGAAAATCAACTGTTGTTCCAAATAAATATGATTTGAAATAAAATGAATGTACGTTTATCATGAAAGTATCTCAGTGGAAACTATGCAGATATTTTAAGGCAGTTAAACGTGTAAAAACTTCACCTTTATAATTTTAGTGTACATTCGCTTAATTATCATCCATTCAGAGGATGTTTAGAGTTCCACTTATTAGCCCTTTCTGTGGCATCCCCCTGTTTTACTCGCACCTGCGGCGTAACTTAAGGGTGACCCTTACAGCGCCTTGTTTAGCGCCCTCTGCAGCCATCCTTTGAGAACTGCTTCAGTAAAAATCCTGCTGTGCCAATGCACCGTGTGACAGAAGACGCTGTTTATGTGCCCTGTTCAGGTGGCACTGATGAAGCAGATGAAGGAGGAGCAGCAGAGGAGGCGTATGATTGAAGCCAAGAGGAACCGCGAGATCGCTCAGCTCAAGAAAGAACAGCGCCGACAAGAGGTTGGTGGGCTCCTCTCTGGCTAGAAACGAGCTCGCAGCTGAGAAACAGTCTGAGGATTAGAAACAGTCTGAGGATTAGCTAACACTGAGAAACAGTTTGAGGATTAGAATCAGTCTGAGGATTAGCTAACACTGAGAAACAGTTTGAGGATTAGAAACAGTCTGAGGATTAGCTGACACTGAGAAACAGTCTGAGGATTAGAAACAGTCTGAGGATTAGCTGACACTGAGAAACAGTTTGAGGATTAGAAACAGTTTGAGGATTAGAAACAGTCTGAGGATTAGCAGACACTGAAGACTTCAGATTTTAGTTTTCAGATTTAATTCAACTTTGATTAACTCTAAGAAATATTGTTTTTCTGCTGTTCTATTTCAGAAAGTTAACTAGAGTTCAATTAATGAATTAAAAATATGCCCCAGTAATAACTGAATTTCAGTTCATTTCCTGAACTGGCTTAATTGAAATGGACTCAACCTCAGCTCTAATCACTGCACAGCGTAACACGCTAAGCTTGTCGTCACGCACGAGCTTCCTAGCGCCCGGGTGAGCTGAGGTGTGGATTTGGCCGGGCCGTTCCCCTGTGTCCACAGCGCTGTTCAACGCGGGGTGTCTCTCAGTTCCAGATCCGGGCTCTGGAGTCTCAGAAGCGGCAGCAGGAGCTGGTGCTGCGGAGGAAGACCCAGGAGGTGACGGCCCTGCGCAGGCAGGCCAAGCCCATGTCCGACCGCGTTGCCGGCCGCGTGGGGCGGCGGCCTCAGCCCCTGGACTCGGGGGCGGAGCTGTCGGCCAGCACCACCTCCTCCGAGCCCGAGTCGGCCCGACCCGTCTCCGGCGTCGTGCAGCAGTGGAACAGCAAGCCCGGCGACTTCTCCGGCAGGAGCCCGAATGGCGTCAGCGGCTCTCGGGTCGGCTGGTCAGTGCGCTGCGCAGTTCCCCAGACACGCCCGTATCTCTGACCGGCCCAGTGCGTCATTTACGCGTAGGCATTTAGCAGACATACTGATCCAGAGGGGCTTTATGTTGTCCACAAAAAAGTGCATGTTGTGATGGATTAAGGTTGGGGTTTTGGGTTTTGGATTAGGGTTTAGGGGTTAGTTGGGGTTTAGGGGTGAAGCCTCTGGGGTTTTGCCACACTGTTGACCTTGCTTAATTGAAGAGCACTCATTCTTTCCTTGTTGACAAGAGTGAGCTGCTGTTGATCATTCATTTAAATGAAACACTAAACACTAACACTAGGCTGAATGCATTTGCAGTAAAACTTGAATATGTTGATTACACATTTAGCAGGCACTGTTTCCCTCAGTGACTTACAAATTTGCACACAAAACATTCAAGCAAAGGGCAGAGACAAAGTCAGGCGATGTGTCGTGAGTTTCCAGTGGCCTCTTCTGTCTCACCGGATTCCGGTGGCAACAGGAAGAAGTTCCCGAGGAATGGGGTGGGGGGCAGCTTCTCCAGGACGGCCAGGCGGAAGTGGCAGGCGCTGGAACGGCGGATCGCGGAGATCGTCTTTCAGAGGACCACCATCGCCAATGTGGAGGCCGACATGGAGCGGCTCATCAAGGTGTAGTAGCGTTCTCCTCTGTACCTGCCGCTCGCCAGATACTCTACACCTGCGTGCTGCCCTCTGTACCTGCCTCTGTGCAACAAGCCAGGGCCACAGACCCATAAAACTCGCCAGATACTCTACACCTGCGCGTTCTCCTCTGTACCTGCCTCTGTGTAACAAGCCAGGGCCACATACCCATAAAACTCGCCAGATACTCTATACCTGTGCGCTGCCCTCTGTACCTGCCTCTGTGTAACAAGCCAGGGCCACAGACCCATAAGACTCGCCAGATACTCTACACCTGCACGTTCTCCTCTGTACCTGCCTCTGTGTAACAAGCCAGGGCCACAGACCCATAAGACTCGCCAGATACTCTACACCTGCGTGCTGCCCTCTGTACCTGCCACTGTGTAACAAGCCAGGGCCACAGACCCATAAAACTTTATGAATTATGAGTTGAATATATATATTGAATAAATATACAACCTTATCATTGGTTTTACGTGTAGAGACATCCCATCCAGACGGAGTGGTCGTATGTTGTCTTGGACAATCCGTTTATGAAATATACGCTCATTTGTGATGCCTGGGTACCTTCCAAAATAGCTTTGCGTAATTCCACTCATGTTGTTTTTGGTGTTGTCATCCTTTGTAGTACAATCTGGCTTTATCGGCAGTTAATCGATCCAATAAGCTTTCTGAACAGGTTACAGCTGAGGTGGAAGCTAGCAAGGATAGTAGAAGACCAAATGATATAGTTAGAATAGTGCAGTTTAGAGGAGCCGGATGATGGATCTGGAGCTCCAGACACCATCAAAGCATGGGCAGGGGAGGAACTTGACTGAAGCAGTCCATGACCATGGAACCAGACTTCTCCGCTATAACCTCCATTATATCAAATTACCTCCATGAAGGCAACTATTGAAATCAATCCACATGTAAACTATGAGTCTCGGAAGTGGATAGTGAAAAGTGAGAGGAGGTGTGTGCGAAATACGTCCACAAACTTCCTTCTGAGCATATTTCAGTATGAGCTGGTGCATCCTCCTCTTTCCCTGCTACTGGCCAGCGGCTTTCCTCACCTGCCTCTCTACCCGGTGCAGAAACGCGAGGAGCTTTCGGCCCAGATGGTGGCGCTGTTGTGCAAACGGGAGAGCCTGATGGGCCGAGCGGTGGAGGAGGGACAGCGCCCTCTGCTGGCGCTGGACGAGGAGATGGAGGCGCTCCGCGCCAACGTGGACTACGTTAACGACAGCCTGTCCGAGTGCCAGGGGACCATCGTGCAGATCGAGGAGACCAAGGCAAGAGGCCTCCTGTAAAAGCAGAGCTTTGAATCTCAGGAGATGTTACCTGATATCTCTGCCAAAAATGAGCCATCGATACAGGAACTCTCGTTGCTGTTTATTTCCTGTAAAACACCTTCGAAAGAAAGAAAATTGTCCACTCTTTGGTCCTGAAATTACTTTAGACAATGCAACCAAAGTTTTTGTTTTTTGTCAGAGTTTTCAGCAAATTTTCTTAATTGCATTTTATTTAATTTGACATTTATTTAACTAGGTAGGTCAACTGAAACCCTCAACCCTCTTTTGCAGTGACGAGGTGGCCAGATTTAGGGAGCCAGTTTTTGTGGGAATTTGACCCAGACACTGAGGGTAACACCCATGACCTTTCAAAAACTGCACTGGGATCTTTAGAGATCACAGTGAGTCAGGACCTGGAATACAGCATTTGCTTTTGCTGCCATAGCTAAACAGTATGGAGGACTAAATGTGCCAAAATTAAATAAAAAATGAAATAAATAATTGAATAAATAAATGTGGAATAGATAAATAAATCATTAAATAAATTAATTCATGAATTAAATCATTAAATAAATTCATAAGTGTCATTATGAAATGAAAACAGCCATTCAGAAATACAAGATAAAATAATTAAATGGCCATGAGGTGAGAATTATTTAATTATTTAGAAATAAAATGAAGTATTTATTTAATGATTTATTTATTTAATAATTTATTTATTTATTTAATTCCACATCTATTTATTCAATTATTTATTTAATTTTGGCACATTTAGTCCTGCATAGAACAATACAGAGAACCTAAAAAACAAAAACCAGAAATGAAAGACGTTTTATTTTTCTCCTTCCTCATTTCCTCTATTATTGCATATTTGTCACACTGAATAGTTTCAGATCTTTAGATAAAATGTAATAGACAAATGGAAACTGAGTAAAGACAAAACATTTTTAAAATTATTTCATTTATTTAATGAAAAAAGTTATACAACACCCATATCATGCCTGTGAAAAAGTAATTGCCCCTTTAATTACTCAATTAACCTAATTTAATTGGTAATTAGATTCAGTTGATTGAACACAGCCTGGCTTGATTATTGCCAGCCCTGCTGAATCTGTCTGAACCTCACTCCTATTGAACCTTACTATCAGAGTGAAGTAGTCACCACAGTTTCTAGAAGCACACTGAGAATTTCAGTCTGGAAAGCACTGAAACTTTTTGCCTGACACTGTTCCCATTATGTCTGACGTAAGCAAATACAGCAGTGAGAACATGGTGGTGATGGTGTGATGGTGTGGGGATGCTTTGTTGACTCGGGACTTGCCATTATTGAAAGAACCATGAAGAAATCAGGAAGGGGCAAATACTTTTTCACTGCACTGTAGTAAGATGATATACATATATATATATATATATATATATATATATACATGATCCAGCTAACACAATCCTTCACAATATATACTGTCCATACAACCAAAATGAGATTGAGACTTGCAAAAACTCATTGACATCATGTTTAGCAGAAGGATGAGCTGCACTAGCGCAAGTAAAGAAACATACACAATAAGGTTGGCCGTGTTGCTAGAAAGCAAACTGCTATAAGATTATGGACTTTAAAATAAATATTTTGTTATGATATACAAGGTGCGGCTATTAAATAATGAGACTAATGCTGTAATTCAATTGTAATGAAGAAAACATTAAATTAAAATCCTACCTTTAAATTCCTTTCACCTTCAATATATTCCCCTTCTGCAACTACACACCGCTGCATTCTGGTCTTCCACTGATCAAAGCAGTGCAGTAGGTCTTCTTCCATTAGTTGTCTCAGAAGCTCTGTCTTTTCTTTTTCAATTCTGGAGCAGACTCAAAACGGGTTCCCTTGAGTGCAGACTTTGTTTTAGGGAAAAGAAAAAAGTCGAATGGTGCTAGATCAGGTGAATAGGGAGGGTGGTCAAGTACTGAATGAAAAATGAAACCATTTTCCCACAGCTGTGGGCTCTTTCTTCTGACCCTTTTAGAGCAACAGTGAACCAACGCTATTACAAACAAGTTCTAGAAACTTTGCGAGAAAGGGTCGGAAGGAAGCTGTGGGAAAATGGTTTCATCCTTCATCGGGACAACGTGCCAGCACACTCACTGAAGCAGTTTTTGGCCGAGAAACGCATCGCTGTACTTGACCCCACCCTCCCTTTCAGAATAACCAGTAAAAACAAAACCTGCACTTCAATTTTGTTTACAATCTACACATTGCAGATATTTGCCATGAATACGAGTGCGGAGAAAGAAGTGCATGTATCCGCAAATAACGTTGATTAAAAATGTGCAAAATCTTGTAATGCAAATGAAAATAAATGTAGGCTATAAGGCCTAGGCTACTCGCTAAAACTGCCTATTTGGGGAGAGCTGGCTATATATGATAGTATTCAGTAGCCTATCTTGTGGATTAATTGTATTGATACTCAAGGAAAATCAGGGGAACATTCTGCCACTGCTTAGTGATTAAAACTGATTTTTCTAATTCATTTAATCTCCCTAACACAATGCAAAGAAGCTGTGTGTCCCTTTCCAACCGATTAGTCCGATCGTTTGCATGCTTGTATGTGCACAGTACATTAAAGATACAACTATTTTGAGCTGAGAAATTAATTGGCTTGTACCTTTTTTCACCTACCTCCCACTGGATCTCAGGGTCCACCCACCTCCCAATTCCCAATTTAACCCCTGATAGTAATGGTATGGGATGATATACTAATGGTATAGTAATGGTATAATATGGTATAGCAATGGTATAGTATGGTATAGTGTTGGTTTTATAATGGTATAGTATGGTTTAGTAATGATCTTGTGATGATATAGTAATGGTCTTGTAATGGTATAGTATGGCATAGTAATGGTCTCATAATGGTATAGTATGGTATATCGTTGTGCCCTGCAGGAGGAGCTTGACTCAGTGGACACCTCAGTGATTATCAGCTCCTGCTCACTGTCTGAGGCTCGTCACCTCCTGGACCACTTCCTCAAGGCCTCAATTGAAAAGGTGAGCAGCCCGTCACTAACCCAACACTCTCACCTCCGATATCAGTATTTTTCTGGGCTGGCTGAACAGACATTCTCATCTGGGAAGAGGTGAAGGATGCATGGGTACTGCATTTGGGTACTGCATGGGTACTGCATTATATAAGTTTGTATATAATGCTCCATCTAGCACTTATTGTGCCTTGTATCATTGTCTTGATGTTGTAGCTTGTTGTAATGCCTCCTAGTTTGACTTTGCATAGGTTAAGTCAGTAATGTTCACTGTGTGAACTGGACTTACAGTAATGTGTTTATGGCTATGAATAACTGTACAAAATGAGTATTGTACCTTATTGGACCTGTGTATTGTAGTTGTTCCAATGACCTTTGGTATGCACTTGCTGTAGGTCACTTTGGATAAGTGTCTGCCAAATAAATGTAATATAATGTAATGCTTTTCTGTGATTTGTGAATAAAATGAGCACTCACAACCAAACCACTTAATTTCTCATGGTGCAAATGTTGGATAGTGACAGAAAGATATGGGCGTGTTTGCTGTAGACTGCGTAGGGTCTAGCTGCACTTATGACCAGTTATAGGTTTTCATTTCTGTTCAAATACTACTGATGTACTTTTACACAAGCCTCTTTGCCTGAGTAACACACCTGTGTGTCCTAAAGGAATTAGTGTGACTCACTGATGCCCCCTGTGGTGTGTTTAGGGACTGCAGGTGGCTCAGAAGGAGGCTCAGATCAGGCTGCTGGAAGGCCAGCTCAGGCAGTCGGACGTGATTGGCCTAACACATAACCATGTGATCCTGGACTCGCTGCAGGAGAAGGCAGCATGTATCCCAGAGCTGCAGACTCTCACCATCAATATGCAACCAGGTCCACGTCCTCTCTTTTAAATCCCCAGTCTTCTCCCTCCAGTCCGCAAAAGAAAGCGCATGTTCCTGCCCTCCTGATCCGACCCCTCCGCTCTGTGGTTTTATCATACTCTCTACGTCTTTATTCTCCAGTTGATCCTGCACCTTCTGTCTGTACATTGTCAAATACACAATTGAGAACAAGTGATTTCTTTACATCTACATTCATATGCACTTATTCATTTAGTGAATTACTTGTAAAGAGTACCATAGTATGTGCAAGAGGTATTTTGAGGGTACAATTCCATAAGTAGCTGAATGGATTTCAGTGTGTAGCTCTTAAATGTAGAAAAAGTATACATAGGGGTATTAAACCCAGGGTGAATGCTCAGAGTATGGTATTGGACAGGCGCAGCTTGGACAGGTGAGTTCAGATTGTGCGGTGGTAAAAAGGCAGTGACTTCTGGTACCGTGTGTCCCTCCCCTATGCACAGTGACACTGCTGCTTGTTTTGAGTGGATTATGTCTCCATCTAGAGGCAGACAGCATAATTTCACACAGTTATTGACTGCCAATGCAGAATGGTAGATCAAATATTACTAGTGATTTCTTACTGAGACATTTACAGTTTTCGGGGAGCATAAACTTTTGATACATGATGTTGTTATAATGAATATTATTCCTTTTGTGTCTAGACGACCATTTATAGTTCCACTGAAAATTATTCTAATAAAATAAACTTGTTTTTTGGAGACTTTGCTTGTGGAGCTGTAGTATGTTTTGTCATTGACTGGCCAAAATGCTAGTCCTCCTGGCCCCATGATTCTTTGCACAGCGGCATAATGGCTTTAGTGGGGCATGAACCTAAGAGCAGGCTTGATCTGTGTTTCCGCAGAGAATGGCTATGCCAGCACGGATGAGGAGGTGTCTGAATTCAGCCAGGTCATAGAGGACAGGTGAGGACAGAAATTAAAACACTTCCTGTGAAGCCTCCAGGAAGAGGGCTTATCCATGCTAACAGGTTGCTGAAATGTGTCTGAGATACAGTGAAAGTGTAATATTGGGGGCCTCTTGTTGTGTGTGTATGTGTGTGTGTCAGTGCATATGGATGTGTACATGTATATGACTGTGTGTGTGTGTGTATGTTGGTGCCTGTCTCTGTGTGTGTATGTGTTTGTGGTTCTGTGCTTTATTTGCCATAACTAAATGCACATGTATGTGTCTGTTTTTGTGTGTCTGCGTGTCAGTGTATGCGTGTGTGCGTGTGTCTGTGTCTGTCTGTGTTTGTGTGTCGTGTGTGCTTGCGTCCATGCGTGTGTGGATGCATGCCTCTTTTTGTGTGTTGTGTGGTGTTAACCCTTTCCTCTGTGTGTCTTATCCAGTCTCTCTCAGTCCTTCCAAATGAAGGTCTGCAGCCAGGAGGATCTGAAGTTAAAGGTAGGAGCAGAAGGCCTTGTGCTTCTTGTCTGTGATCTCCATGTCCCATTTCTGATCCCTGAGCAGAAGTTAACTGCAGAGCTATTAAGAACGTGACTCCTGTGTAACTATTAGCGGTGTCTGTGCTCTGGGACGTTAAATGTTATTTTTCATCAGTTCTGTTGATAACTCACAGTTATCATCAATGTATTAAACCTAAAGCATACTCATTAACCAAAAATTACTCGTAAATCTCTTTTAATAACACCCACATATATGGCACTCAATAAAATAAAATCATTAATCCATGTAAAAATGCACAGTACATGCAGAGAATTAATTTTTCTCTCATTTTCATGCTTCTGAAAAATGAGTTTATAACTCTAAATTGCACAGCCATGGGTGTAGATGAAATTAATGTAGTCCTGTAGTAGTCTTAATACTGTTTCTAACAAATTATATTTTTTAATTGTGGATCATGAAGCAAAGCTTTGAAAAATGAACTAGATGTTTTAATATTCATATCTTGGAACTCATAATACCATGCATTACTGAGGCACGTACAATATTTATAACATTCAAGACTAATTACTGATTTGTTGGAGTTGCTGTGGATTGGATCCACTGAAATTAATCTACAGAGGATGTAATAAACTGGTAAGCTGTAACGTTCTTCAGGTTATTAAATGTCTGCATTTTAAATAACACGTTTCTGGAGGATAGGAATGGTATTAATGGAGATGAGTGATTTCTAAGCTGTAGTGCCTGCACAGTTTGTTAATTTATTTTTTTGTCTTGGGTTTGTTAAAGTTATTGATCCGTCAACTGTGTCCTGAAGGATCCATTAAGACGTTGAAACATTTAAATTGGCCTTTTAGCATTGTTGCCATAATCTCCTTTCACGGTTCGTTACCCTATTGGCTTAGAGCCTTGTTAGCCTGAAGGGGACCGAGAGGCCGCTGCAGTTTATGCGTTAGACCTGCTGCTCTGCGCTTTTGGCTGGTTAGGATGTGAGAAGTGGCAGGTGCCGTCTACCTTAGAAGGTACACTTGGTTGCGTCCACATTCATTTGCTACAGAGTGTGATGCCTTTGTGTGTTTTTTTGGGCCATGCGTGTGAGCTCAATGTGAAATGTATAGCCGCAAGCAGCAGTTCTGGGGGCCGAGCATAAAGTGAGTGCAAGTCGGCATAGTGAGACCTGAGGGTCATGTTTAGAAAGTTCTATGACAGCAAATCATGCAGCTACATATGGAAATACAAAATTGTATATTGACATTCAAGATGGTAGCTGAGGACACACACAGTCATATTTGGACTGACATGATGTCACTGTAGCAAGTTTTAAATGTTTACATAAAGCCAGTGATTTTTAGTGAATTTTAAAAATATAATTGAGCTCTAGAGCACCACCCTGTTATTTAATCGGGATAATTATTTAGGACTGCCCTCAATGAACACAAAAAATTTCATCACTTTTTGTCAAACTTTTGGAATTTATTCAGTGGCGTCACTAGGGGGGTGCAGGGGGTGCGGACCATCAGAGGGGGTGACACCAAAATGACTGTTTTTTTCCCAATGTGTCCAAATCAACAGAGTTTTTTTTCTAATGCGACGGGTTGAAAAAGCTAGTTTCTCTGATGCAGTTTACTGCCGGTTGATTTAATTAGCGGTATTGATGTGACGAGAAGCGCTTTGTCGTTTGAATGCGTAACACGCAATTCCTCACGCCCACACCCGCCCTCCGGCACTACCGTGTTACCTGTCTGACTGATTGATGTCTTTGTGGCGTGTTTAAACACTACCTCTGTTTATTAACCCCCCACCACACCACACTGGGTGACACCAACCCTAGTGACGCCACTGAATTTATTAATATTTTTGATAAAAAGCCACGCCCACATGCCAATTCACTGGCTTACTATGGGCACATTTTTAAGAGTAACTTTCTTCAGTAGATGCTATGTTCCAAGGTCTTTTCAAATTTGTCAAAGTGTCAGGGAGGAGATAGGTTTCAAGTGTTTTTAATTTATTCAAAATTGAGGTAAATGCATAATGGTAGGCTTATGGGTCCTGAAGGCAGATTTATTTTGCGTGAGAAGAGGGATGTTGTGGTATTAATTTAAGGTGCCTCTGTCGAAAGGAGCAGGACTTTTTTCATCCTAGGAAATGAAATTTTAATTCTTGGACATTTAAAAGACTGCTATAGTGCCACCATATGGGCAATTGACCAAATTTTGTCAGTAGTGGTTGGAAGGTACTCTGTCAACATGCCTGTTTTGGATTGAATCAACCAGGTGAAAGTGGAGAAGTAGCATGAAGAAAAAAAAAATCCAAAATGGTCATCAATTTAAGATGTCGGCGACTGAAACATACATAATCATATTCAGGTTGAAGTGATTAGTCACATTGTGTTTGGAATTTATTATTTATTTGGCAAAAAGCAATACCCACATGTAAATTCATTGGCCTGCTGCAGGCATGTTTTTAAGCATAGCACATGTTTAGCACCTGGGATTTGAGATATTCATGAGTATATGCTATACTCCAAGTTTTATGCAAATCGATCAAAGCATCTAGGAGGAGATCAATTTTTAAAGTTCTTTTAAAAATTCTGAATGGTGGAAAATCTAACCAAATGCATGTTTTTGGGGTAGTGGTTTTGTTCTATAAGAGGAGATGAATATAGCAAAAAAAAATTATTTTGATTCTTTGTCAGTTGTGCCCGAACTGCAAAAAAGGCAAAGAAAAAAAACACAGGGAGTTCTGGGAAAAGATCCGGCTTTTCCCCGGTGTTTATTGTGGGCTGAGCGAGAGAGGGACTGTAAATAACCAAACGGAGTTCTTCTTCCTTCCCCCTCACAGGTTCCAGGTCAAAAATAATAAACTAAAACCACAAACTAAAATAACCATAACAAAATCGCACAACAGGGATGCTTTACAGCTGTTTTTGTAACTAAGGAACTTTCTGCCGCTGCTTTCGCATTCGTCCTCTCTCGTCGGTCAGTCCCCACTCTCAGACCCCTACTGGGAAGAAGGCACACTTTAAATACCTGGGCTAATTGGTGATGCACTCCAGGTGCGTGTGTGGTTTTCTGATTGCCCGGAACCTTTTCCACAAACCAAGCGCTGCCTCATAGTGACAACAAAATGTGTAAATAACAATAGTAATAACAATAGTAATGATAATAATAATAATAATAATAATAATAATAATCGGTGCAAGCAGCAATGAAGGGAAAATATGCAGGTTATCATCAAACAAAATGTCTGATTCGGCTCACTGAGTACAGCAGCATCTTCAACATGCATCACGCTAGGTGGCAGCACTGAGCATCATATCTCAGAGCCCCTGTGTCGGCCTTAATGCCATGCGCTGGCAACGAAATAATACCAAATATACAAATGAACTGTCCAATTAACACCAAAAGTTTTATATGGCTGATTTATATGTGTGAAGGGGTGTGAGCAAGTACAGCACTGTGGCTATGGAGGTTTTGTACTGTAATCTAGCGCTGGAAACGGCTTCAGTGCTTCTGTGCTGTGCTGCTGTTGGGAGTCCTGCGTTTGTGGGGTTTTTGTGTAGAACGCCCTTTGGTGTGTCAGCGAGTTGATGGAAAACTCTGCCTTCTGTCTGCGGGTGGAGCCCCAGCTGTCTGCGCAGATCCGGGCCGTGTCGGCAGAGTCTCTGGGCCCCGGGATCCGAGCCTCCACCCGGCACATCACCAAGTCGCTGGCCTCTCTGACGGAGGCGCAGGAGAACGGGCGGTGCCACGCCCTGAGGGAGCCCTGCCGCAGGGAGTCGATCTCCCGCACCATCAGCCTGCCTGTCCACGGGAACACCTTGTGAGTTGGGCCCTTTTACCGCTGCACGTCTGTGAATACCGCCACTTAAGCTTATTACTGCTTATTACTGCGTATTACATGGTTATTACCACATGTCACTGCTTGTTACTGCTCATTACTGCTTATTTACTTCATGTTACTGCTCATTACTGCTTATTTACTTCATGTTACTGCTCATTACTGCTCATTTACTGCATGTTACTGCTTATTACTGCTCTTTACTGTTTATTACTGTGGGCTCTCAAAGGCAGAGCTTTACAGTGGGCTCCATTGAGCAGACATTGGACATGTAATATATATAATTTCCTTTAGTCACCAGTAAATTCTTTATCAGTTAATGTACAGCAACCCCAATGAAGGACAGCTAATTGGCAGTATTCCTGAAGGATGTAACATAATGCCGTTACATGAACAACATAGCCAATATACCATTACCTACCTCAATCCCTAAGCATTTTGATTAAGGAATATGAGCCGTATGTGTGCTCTGTGATAGTTCTGGTGCACAGTCTGCTGAAGGTGAGACCGGCAGGTGAGAAGTTGTGTGCAGATGGCACTGATGTTCCAAGAATGGACAAATAGCAAAATGCTGTCAAGGGAACCGCGACTCGTTGACTTTCCACCAGTTGAGGGGATTTGTGTCCATCAACGGAGAAATGTCTTTCTTATCAAAATCTAATCACCAACGTTAAGTTATTCATTGAAATAGTATATTGTGATTTAGCTGTATAATCAGTTTAATTAACTGATGAACATTCTTATCAACGATTAACAGTTAATTGACTAACTGTTAACATCCCAAGGCCTGAGCCCGCCTAAGCCCAATCTCTTTACTGCCCGGCCTGAACCAGCCCGACAAGCTCTGGCAAGATTTTAATCCCACATGCAATATCACTGAAATAACAAGCCAACATCACCATACAGCACGAAAGAGAATAATGCGGTGTTTCCTGCAGGAAAGCTTCTTCTGAAGGTACGCTCTATGGTGAAGGTGCTCGCGATTGCAGAACGGGCAGCTGTTAACTATGATTGACAACAATAGCAAAAATAAAAGCCTACAGTTTTTTTTTTGTTGTGCACAATTAGCAAATAAATAATGTTTACAAACATTTTTTTCTTCTTTTAAACATGACGTTAAGTTTGTTGCTTACACCTCTGCAACAAACACGCAGGGCCGATGTCCTTTCTCTCAGAATGTGTTTGCATGAAGTGTGTTTGTAAAATGGTGGAATAATTAATATTTGAATGTTCATAATGATAGAACAGGCTAGTTCTTCCTTTTGTTTAACGTGACGTTAACACATCTGTCGCTGTTCGTATTGAGCAAAACAGACTAACCAGCTAGCTTCTGTGCCATTTTTCCTTGTTAAGCATTGTTAATAAGCTTATCGCTCCTGTTCTGCCATATGCGGCTGTTTTAATTTGCTTGTTCAGCCTAACAGTACACTACAAAAATTGGAATCTTCGTGCTGTCAAACGGTGTTAACAACTGGCAGAAGTGTTGGTACGCTATTTATACATTTTGCGGTTGGCAGTGGGCTGTTACCTGATCTGTCCCAATGTTCCTCAAATCTTCCTCATATTCTTCATCATTTTCATTTGATTTGACCTTGGCCTTCTTTTGTCTCCTGTATTTGGCATTTGAATGCAGATCTTTGTGTAGTTCTACATTTTATAATGCAGAACTTTGCAAAGGAAATCTACTGCTGTACCTGGTGCCTGTTTAGATAAAACCTGTGTGAAACTCAACTGGCTTTCTAAGGCTCTGTACAGTTGAGCAGGGATGTTTTCTAGCTTCACCTGGTCAATATCCTGTTAAAGTGTGTGTGTGTGTGTGTGTGTGTCTGCACGTGTGTGTGTGTGTCTGTGCGTGCGTGTGTGTGTGTGTGTTTATGTCTGTCAGTCCCAGGCAGTCCCGGGCTGCAGGCTCCTCCCCTATGATTCGCAGGAAGTCACATGATCAAGGATTCCCTCCCAGGTAACTGCAGAGCCTCAGTAACTCTGAGGGATCAGTCAGCTTCGAGAAACTGGCCCCAAGGAACTCTCAGATTGTCACTCTGTCCACCCCAGAACCGACCCCAACCTGCCCCCCCTTTTCTTTTTCTCTCCACCACAGATCGCCTGAGATGAGCCTGACCCCTCCGACCTCCCCCCCCCTCCGACCGCGTTCCGACCGCAATGTTTTCTCCCGGCTGACCAGCAACCAGAGCCAGGGTTCCGCGCTGGACAAGTGAGTGACCCCCACACAAGCACCACAGTATAGCATCTGCACAAAGCTGCAGCATCTCTGTTGCTAACCGGCACTACACTGGGTCCCAAAACAGTCCTGAAAAGTTTTTCCCTGTGTGTACATTTTTCCTGGACAAGGAACATTACAGGAATGGTCTTAGAATGCTGTTCAGTTTTTCCCAGTGTATAAAACAATATGAACTGTGGGTTGTGATCCATTTAATCTTATTGGCAAACGTAGCTATGTTCGGCTATATCTTGCATTGGGAACATTTTAAAATGTTTTAACAGGTATCCTCGATGATGCATTTCATGAATAAATGAGCAGTAATTTGGTGTCTTACATGACCGGGACGGTTTTCTGTGGCAGAATTTCACAGAATTTGTTTTTGAATTATAAAGAATCATGAGAAACATTTCCATAATTGTGTCACCTAGCAACCAAATCTTGATTTTTTCTGAAGTATTCCGCACCTTTCTTTAACGAATGTGTGTGAGCAGGGTAACATCTAACCTCTTGTAACCTGTAGAGGGTCCCCGTCCCTGGACCTGGAGAGCCACAGGGTCTGCTGGTTCCCCTGTTTTTCAGCTGTCAGTCCATCAAAGCAGCTGATTACAGGGTCAGCTCACCTCCCTGTTTTTTTAAGATCTGAATTCACTGTTGACTCCAAGGTGAAAACAAAAACCAGGGGAGACCCTGCGGCTCTACAGCAGGTCCCTTTCAATCTGGGTCTGAGTCCTGCAGAGGTGCTTGGATGGCAGAGGGCAGTGTTAATGTGAAGTCCTGACTGCCAGCAGTGCTAGGCTGATTTGAAGGCCATCGCACACCAGGTCCAGTCAGTCTCTCCCCCTCATTTTGCTTCATACAGTTGAGGCCAAAGGTTTAGATGCACCTAGGGTAGACATTCAAACTCAATTTTTCACAACTCCTCACGTTTCATGTTACCATACATTTTCTGTTAAGTCAGTTAGGGTATCGACTTTATTTCCATAAGTGGTGATTTCAAAATGATAGTTAAGAGACATATTTATTTCAGCTTTTATGTACTATGTCAGATTTTCAAAAGTTTACATACTCTTTATTAGTATTTGGTGGCATTGCTGCTTGGGGTAGCCTTCCACAAGCTTCTCACAGTACTTTGCTGGAATTTTTGTCCATTCCTCCTGACAGAACTGGTGTAACTCAGTCAGGTTTGTGGGCCTCCTTGCTCGGACACGCTTTTTCAGTTCAGTCCACACGTTTTCTGTGGGATTCAGGTCAGGGCTTTGTGATGGCCACTCCCAATACTTTTGCTTTGTTGTCTTTAAGCCACTTTAGAGGTATGCTTAGGAGCATTGTCCTGCTGGAAGACCCAGTTGCAACCAAGTTTTAATTTTCTAGCTGTTATCTTGAGGCGTTTCTTCAGTATTTCTAGATAATCCTCTTTCCTCGTGATGCCATCTATTTTCTGAAGTGCACCAGTCCCTTTTCCAGCAAAACACCCCCACAACATGATACTGCCACCCCCATGCTTCACAGTTGGGATGGTGTTCTTCGGATGAAAAGCCTTACCCTTTTTCCTTCATACATTGGCTGATCATTATGGCCAAACAGTTGAATTTTTGTTTCATCTGACCAGAGAACACTCCTCCAAAAGGCTAGGTCTTCATCCTGGTGATCACCTGCAAACTTCATTCTGGCTTTTTATGCTGATCTTGGATTTGGGGCTTCTTCCTTGCGCGACAGATTCAGGCCATGGCTATGTAGGATAATGGTGGATGTAGGTAGATACTTTGGTACCTGATGCCTCCAACTTGAGGTTGAGTTGAATCTTTCAGACCAAAGTTTGTTCAGCCCTGGGAGTTCATTTGTGCCTTCTTCCTGAACGATGCAGTGTCTGTGTTTTATATTTGCATACAAGTTAAGGCCAGACTCGGATTCCTCTACCGTAACAAAACGTCCTTCACCTACAGTACTAAACTTAGACTGGTCGAGATGTCAATACTTCCCATTTTTGATTACTGTGATATTATTTAGTGGACTGCTTCAAATACATTGCTGAGCAAACTCAATATACTTTATCACTCTGCTATCCGTTTTATTACTAATGTTCCTTTCACTACACACCACTGTTTATACTCCCTTGTTGGCTGGTCAGTACTCCACACCAGAAAGCTCATTCATTGGCACCCGTTCATTTACAAATCGCTCTTACACATCACACCTGCCTACCTCTCAGATCTTCGGCATCAGTCCCATTACTCTTATAACCTGTCTGTATGTTTTGATTGACGCATGCCTTCTTGGCCAGGTCAGTGTTGTAAATGAGAATTTGTTCTCAATCACTTTTACCTGGTTAATTAAATCTTCAATAAATAAATAAAATACAATTGTTTGTACAGATGATCGTGGTATCTTCTGTTGTTTGGAAGTTCCTCCTAAGGAAGAACCGAACTTGTGGAGGTAGACTTGGCTGAGTTGCTTGGATTTTCCCATGGTATCTAGGGAAAAAAGTCAGTGGCTCTAAAGATAGGCCCTTACATAGAGCCACAGGTGCCAATTAACTCCTAATGATGACAATTGACCAACCAGAAGCTTCTAAAAGTCATTACATCAATTTCTGGATTCTTCCGGTCTGCTTAAAGAGACAGTGAACTTGGTGTATGTAAACTTTTGACCCACTGGAATTCTGATATAGTGAATTAAAGCTGAAATAAATCTCTCTAAGACTCTAATTGGTTATTTTAAAATTACCTCTGATGTGATGCCCTAATTGACTTGCCAAAATAAATGCATGGTAACATGAAATGTGTGGAGTTGTGAAAAACTGAGTTTGAATATCTTTAGCCTAGGTGTATGAAAACTTTTGGCCTCAACTGTATCTACGACAAAGGATCTGCAGTCTCTCAAGGCAGTTTTGCGCGCTACAAATGCGTCACAATCATTCAACCACAAGCTGCTTTTCTTTTCAATTTCCTATGTGTGCCATTTGGTTGTCTCTTTTTATCATCATCTTTTTCTTTTCCTGCCATTTGATATCCATCTTCCAAAGTCTCTTTTCTAACCAATTTCACTCTCACAGATAGCTACTAAACACTCTCAGCAGACAGGGATCCAGAAGGCTCCTCTGTGTCTCCACAGAGGAACCCTGTCTCGTTCAAGGGTTCTTTGTCAGTCCAAATGGTTCAATCTGGGGGATTTCACAGTTTTCACACTTACCATAGAGTGTTCCGTCGAGAATTAAAAAGGATTTCCCTGTAGAGACAAGCCTAAGAACCATTTTTTTTCTGAGAGTGTAGGCAGCCTGAATATATTCGCACTGTCAAGGAAAAAAATAGATACAGTAAATGTATACATTAATGTATTAATGGCTGTCAAAACATCCTGCAGCAGTGAGACTGCACATTTTAAAATGACAATAATTGAATTATTTTGTAATGTATGGCATCTATTGAAGTATATTAGAATTATATAATGTACAATATTTATTTAGTATTCTAGCTAATACAGACATGCTGGTTTTACAAAATGGCGGTAATGAAATTCACAGTTTCGCCTGGGTAATGTTCTGAGTTGGCTGGCCATGGAAATGATTTATGAGATGCCTGTCATTTTCATTTTTATGAAAATTTCACTGACAGTGATTCTCCCGTTAGTCATTTCATATGCTTTAAACTACCTCACCTGCCTGTGTATGCATGTGTATGTGTATATATGTGCATATATATGTGTGTGTGTGTGTGTGTGTGTGCGTGCGCATATGTATGTGTGTTTTTATTTGTGCGTGAGCATTCAGGTGCGTATGTGTGTGTGCACATTTTTGTGTATCTTTGTGTGTGTGTCTGTGTGTGTGTGTGTGTGCGCGCATGTGCATGTGCATATGTGTGCATATGTCTGTGCATGTGTGTGTGTCTGTGTGTGTGTGTGTGTCTGTGTGTCTGTGTGTCTGTGTATTGTTACGACCTGATCTAGGGTCAGACTGTAACAGGGTAAATGATAAGGGAGATGGGTAGGGAAACGTCCTGCGAACCAATCAGTAACTCCGGTCCCTATCTGCCTATCCAAATCTAGCTGAACGCTGGCTGGTCTTCAAAGCGTACTGGACACAAGGTGTCTTTGATCGCTGAACTTCGGACAATTAACCGATAGTCGGAAACTAAAAGCAAAGCTGTGTCCCAATGGAAGGCAATCACTGAACACAGCGCACCAACCACCAGGTCGAAGAGCTAGTTTCCGCTGGATACGGAAACAACCAATTAAATGACAATCGGAAAGAAGAAACACACGCAACAGTGACAAATGTAAACTCAAACATACAAACTCAAACTTACGACGTGTATGTGTCTATGTGTCTGTATGTCTGTGCATGTGTGTATGTTACTATGTGTTATTCTGCTTCACCCAACACTTATAAGAGAGGAACCCTCCATTATGAAGGCAGCACAGCACATCACATGAGACATGTCTTCCTTTAGATCAACTCAAAATATTGTGATTGCTTTTAGCTGCTTATCATTATGCAGTATTGAAACTTTGACCCTCTCTTTGCTGATGTTCAGTAATCTTTTTTTAGTTTGAGAGGTGAGAGTATAATAATGCTCATAGCACCCATCATGTTTACTTCTGTTTTCCCATCATACCATCAAACATATGGCAGGATGTTACTTGTTACATCTTTCCTGTGTAGGCTTGATTTGACAAGGAGCCAAGACCTAGGAACGCTCACTATATTCTGACATGGTTTTTGAAAAACCCCTGAAAATATATCTGCCTTGCATAAGGAGTATGCTTGTTAAAATTGAAATGTGTTATGTATCAATTTTGCAGTATGCATTATTCATTGTGTAATCTGTAGCATATATTATAATTTTGTGACAAAAGCCGCTTTATGGTACAAACACGTGACTGCATGTGAAAACAGCTGAAGATTTATTATTTTTAATTTAGCTGTTGACTTATGTGTATTACTTATTCATAAGTGGAAAGCACTTATGCTGATGGAGCTGCAGATTTCAGTGCTCGGATTATTCCCTGAGAATCACCCATTTACCGGCGAAGGCTCCGCATCGGTGTAAACTTAAATTAACCTCAGTTTCAATCACAGTTTATTTAGCGATGTTGGCTGATGGCTTTCCCCTCCCAAACTTGATTGTGAATTATGGCTTTTCCCATTAAAGAGTCAGGAAGCTGATATCCCATTCCTCAGAAATCTGTTGAACAATGACTCTTTATCAGAGGGCCTATAGATGCAATAGTAATGAGATACATAGATAGATATTTATTAGTCCTTTCGGAAATTCATCTTGTGCCATACAGCAATCTTCAGACAAACAGACAGACAACTACAACACCAACAACCACAACGACAACAGCACCAACAACAAACAACAACAGAACACCTCAACTTAATCACAGACCTATACACAACATATCACCAAAGTGCTCTACATATTATAAGGTGCAGCATCCTCACACTCAGTTATTTTGTTTCACAGTTTGTTCAGCAGTGCAGTACTGGTAGGCACGAATGATCTGCGAGCCCGCTTGTTTCGGAGGGATGGCTCCCTATACCGTCTGCCTGATGGCAACGGCTAGTGTACGCTAATTAGGGGATGCCCCCTTTAATCTGCGTTGAACGGGGGGGGGGGGAGGGGGGGAGGGGGGGGGGATTTACAGTGCCGTGTCCGAGCCGTGTCCTCACCACCCAGCCATGGCGTTAGCTCAGCGTCTGTAACTACAGCAGTGCTTTCAGAAGCAGGGCGAGCATGAATGGGTCACAACCGGACTTCCTCTTTGTCTGTCTGCTTCCTGCTTCCTGCTTCCTGCTTCCTGGTTTCTGGAAGCCCTGCCCCCTCCTCTCCTGACCCTGCCCCGCTCTCTCTGACCCCACCCCTGCCCCCTCCTCTCTCTGACCCCGCCCCTGCCCTCTCCTCTCCTGGTCCCTCCCCTCTCTCTCTGACCCCACCCCTGCCCCCTCCTCTCCTGGTCCCTCCCCTCTCTCTGACCCTGCCCTACTCTCTCTGACCCCACCCCCTCCTCTCCTGGTCCCTCCTCTCTCTCTCTCTCTGACCCCGCCCCTGGTCCTCCCCTAACCGTGCTGCTGTTTTGTCCTTTAGGTCCGATGACAGCGACTCCTCTCTGTCGGAGCTGCCCAGGTACACATCTTTGTCTGCTGCCTGATTGGTTGACTCTGAGCCTGGCCCCAGTAAGGGGGCGGAGCCGTGGTTTTTGCATGCTGCACCTCTTGCTGTCATCCCTTCACCCCTTCCTTCTTTCACAGAGTTTCCTCTTTCCCCTTCTTAACTGAATGAACATTCCTGGGGAACCTCTTGGTGGGTGATAAAGGCACTGTGCTTGCTCGGTACTTGTTTGTTGTTTTTCTCCCCTGAGGCCATTTTAACTCCGTCCATGTCAATGGCATTGTGTGGAGAGGAATATTATTCTTCTTGGCTACATGCTGGTGCTCTACCTCAGCTTAACACCAGATGGCACATGAACAGACCGCAGATGAGAATTAATTTTTGGATTCCCCACATCAGGGAGCTCTAATTCTAAATCCTGAAGGGCCACTGTGCCTGCTAGTTTTTGATGTGCTCTTGCATTTTTGTGCTTAATTTAAGTCACTGTTTTCCTAAGGAGTCTGCATACCTTGTTTTCAAGCCCAAATGCATCTGCTGATGGAAAGGAAATCACAAACCCAGCTGTAGCCCTATAGGACTGGAGTTTCAGACCCCTGCTTTGCATTCTGGTAAAACACCACAAGGCATATATGCCATTATAATATTGCCCTTGCTCATCTGTGGCAGACCTGGTGTGTAGTTTACTGTGCATATGTGCTGGCAAGTGCACATTAAAGCATGAATCTTGCTCATTTTCCAGCAGAGTTCTCATTACGTACTTAAAACGAATCTGGGTTTTTTATTTTAATTCGCAGCATCGCAATATAGGAATACAATATTCTGAGGGCCATTAGTTTGGCAGGAAGCCTCTTTAAAGCCTTGCCTCTAGGCTCTGTCTGTCTTGCTGTACATTTTTATGACTGGTAATCTAATACCGTCGGGCCATTACCACATACCTCTCCCACATTCCTATAACCCCGGCGCAGTTATTGCATTTATTGTTTTAGCATTAGTATATAGATTTATTTTCTTTATTGCATTACTGGCGAAGGCCCAGGCAGGGGAGAAACAGAGCTGCTCAGTCTGCTGGTGCCCAGGTCGTCAGCTGGCCGGTTGGCCTGTTACTCTGGGGAGCGTTTTTGTGACAGTTCTCTGTAAAAAGCGCAATACAGATAAAATAATTTGATTTTTGATTTGATTTGAGAGATTCAGCAGGGATGGTGTACCTTAGGGGTTCGCCTTCCTTCCTGGCAGACCTGCGAAAAACACTTCAAAAAATACTCAATATATTAACCCGTCAGCTCTTTAGAAACGGGTAACATTTCTGCATTCTTAAAAAGAAACTTCTATTTCCACCAGTATTTAGAGCAAATTAAATTATATGTGATTGCACTGTACATGTTGATTAGTAACATGTTTGGTTAAAAATTCTCTGGGAACTTCATGAGTTCTGTTGAATTTTTTATTCATAGAGCACATTTCATACAGGAAGCAGCTCAATGTGTTTTACACAAGTAGTTTGGATGCAATAGAAAGAAATAACAACAATAGAAACCATACAACAAAGGATGTCACAGTAAAGTAAATACCCTAAAATCAAAATAAAACCAATTGAATTCCTTTAATAAAAAGATGTTTTCAGTCTTGGCTTGAGACCCTGTAATGTGTCAATACAACTAAGGTCAGCTAGCACGTTGTTCCAGAGGTGGAGTGCATAGAAACTGAATTCTGCTTGCCCTGCAGTTTTAGCTTTATCTCTTTGAATAATTAAAAGACCAGTGCCAGATGATCTAAGGGACTCCTGAAGTATTTCGGGTGGGCTTTGTCCCTGCTGTGTTCCCAGCTGGGCACAGTACTGCTGCACAGTCACATGTATGTTAGGCGGCGCTGGAGGTCCGTAGCATTAGCTGCTACCCTTACGCAAGGGCTAACACCTCCTGGGTTGCTGGAGGTCTGTAGCATTAGCTGCTACCCTTACACAAGGGCTAACACCTCCTGGGTTGCTGGAGGTCTGTAGCATTAGCTGCTACCCTTACACAAGGGCTAACGCCTCCTGGGTTAACAACCTGAGCCAAGGAACAGTGATTTCTCAGCCAGTCCCATTGAGCGGAGTGCTGAGGGCAGGGCTCTCCTTCCCGCCATGGTGCTGATGGCGTTTGATATCTCACCCGTGGAGGTTCACCGTGGTCCTGCGTGATAAGGTTCATTCAGGTATCCCCATCCCAGTCCCCTCCTCAAAACCTTCTCCTTTATCCCTTATGCACACAGACCCTCTTCTGGCATCACCTTCATGCATCACCTTCTGTCCCCTCCAGAACAGAGTGGGCTGCTCTGTGTAGTCTGGGTTTGGGACAGAAGGGTGTCTGAACTGGCCTGGATGTTTTGAGAGCACTGCATGCACTGTTTTGCGTGGGCTTGTGTTGTTGTTGCAGTTTGTGTTTTAGCTGTTTGGGGAGTGAAATGCATGCAGCTTCCATTTATTATTTTTAGCTTTAAAGTTTGAGATTTAAGGATTTAAATTTTTTAAAGTTTTGAATTCTTTTTTTTTTAAATTTAAGTTTGAGTTTTTTTTTGTTGTTGAGTTTTTTTTTGCAGAATGGTAGAAAAAAGCAAAAACAGCAAGAAATCCTATATCCACCCATTGCATTGCTGACGTTCTAGAATGACGTAATGGTCAAAGTAGCGTCTGTCTTTGAAAATGTGCATGTGAATTTTTATGTTCAATGATCTTTTTCCTGAGTGGGCGCGACTTTGCATTATGGTTCTGCCTGAAGTAGGATAAACTATAGGGCTTCCATTCCACAGACATACGCGCCTCCCTTGCGGTTTTAATACAGTTAGATTGGCCACTTCATTGTGTGTTTTACACCCTAATTACTGTTTCTACAGTCAGTCCAGGGATGCGCCTCTTGCTTATTCTTCCACATCATCACTCCAGAAAATACCCCCCCAGACTGAGCTTTGTGCCTCTGTTACCCCCCCCCCCCCCCCCGGTACGCTCGCCGGCTCGCCACCTGTGATTGGATCATTAGGGCTTCGGCAGTCAGACCCATTCCCCAGAATTCTGCCACGGCTCACCTTCGTGGGCATTCCGGGAACTGCTCGATATTCCATATTAACAAAATACAAGGTTGGGGGGGTTTGGTTTTCCTGGGTCGAGGCAATCAGATTACAGTCTTAGGGGTGAAACTGACAGTTTGCAGAATACCTGCATGCTTGTGGACGATAGGAGAGCAGCGAAAAAATCGACAGACATCAGAGAAACTGCCAAGCTGCAGCGGTAATGGCCTGTTTGGCTCTTTCTCTCAGAATGTGAGATGTTGCCTTTGCGTAGTTCCACGGGCTCACCTGGTAGTCGCCCCTCAGTTCTGCCTGGAGGGGGCAGTGTTGAGACATCTCTTGTAGGGTAGAGCCCCCCCATGCTGTGTTCTGTGCTGCAGCAAGATCCGTTGTTTTGATACCAGCGGGCGGCGGGTTTTGGATTCGAGCGCGAGTTTCCCATACCCAGCATTCCCTGCAGGATTGCATCACATCCTGAAGGAGAAATAAAGGAGCGCTAATAAACAAACGGTTGGGAACTGATTTAATCGATGTGGTTCAGCTCCAGCATCGAATGCACTGTGACGCGTGGTGTCAGACTGAAGGGACACAGAAACCGCTGGTGCCGTTTCTTGTTCGGCCATCACTGTGCCTGGAGAACTGTGCCGATGCCTCCCCTCACATTAACCCTGCGCTGGTTTACATTTTGAGAGGCCCTTTTAAGTGTCTCCTGGGACCTGGGAATGATCTGCGTTGGTATTTAATTGGGGAGAAATCCTGCACACGGGGCTGCTATCTACTGAAGCAGGGCTGGCAGAGTTTGAATATTTATCAAGAAAAAAGGGGGAGGGGGATAAAAATCATTCAGTATTTTAAGAACTGGAGATGTCCTCTGTTATTTTTATTTCCGCTCTTTAAAAAAATCTAGGACACTACAACACACCTCATTGAGCACACACACTCACTCTTTCTCACACACACGCGCACACACACACTCACTCTTTCTCACACACACGCGCACACACACACTCACTCTTTCTCACACACACATACACACACACACTCTCTCTCTCTCTCTCTCTCTCACACACACACACACACACACGTATACACACACACACAAACACACTCACTGCTGACACACACACACACCACATCACAATCTGTTCTATATCTGCCATTCTGTTTCATGGTTTAAATTGAATGCTTTTATAAAGATGTTTGCTGCCCAGACCTTTAATTTAGTGTCGTTTTTTTGCTTCCAGATTGATGTTTTGAGAAAAAAGCCCAGATCGTAATGTAGTCATCACTCAACTTCTGCGACAGTGGAAACATTCCACCTGCCATCCCATGTAGCACAGACTGGCTGCTATCCTTGAAAGAATCACAATTTAATGAGATTACTGCAAGGCATAAATTGGGACAAATTGGCAGCATTGACAAACCTCATTCTACCGTAAACAAGACATTGTTTTGGTTCACAGTGTGGTGAAATTGTTGTGGACATTTGTCTTTGAGACTAATTTCTTGGTCAAAGGTTATTCAGTTTTTATGATGGGGGTGGTTGTACCTGGATGTGAGTGCTCCTGCCTGTTTTTGGTCAGAGGATGTCAGTGCTCCTGTGTGCTTTTGACAGGGGGGTGATCAGCTCATTTGGGGGAGTGAAAGGAGCCAGGACAGCCCCCCTGCAGTGTGTTTCAGTGGCTGCAGGACACTCCAAACCTGTACTGTGCTTGGATGCCACAGATGAGCTGCTGTTCACTGGATCCAAAGGTAAGGCCTTGCTCACACACACACATTCACACATACATGCACACACGCACACATGCGTACACACACACACACACTCGCACGCATACACGCACACGCGCTTGCACGCATACACGCACACGCGCTTGCACGCATACACACACGCACACACGCACACACGCATACGCACACACGCATACACACGCACACAGGCATACCCACACACACACGCTCACACGCATACACACGCACATGCACACATGCAAGCATGCATTCACACACACACATATACACACAGTAAAGAAAAAAGGCATGTTTGTCTTTATGACAGTCGGAACATTATTGGCAGATAAATGGCATGAGAGAAATCATGCAGTGTGTAGTGCATTCAGTCTTAATGAAGAGTGAGAACAGTATGGGGGAGTGATAGCCACATCTGCCAGTCTCGCAATGATATTTCTGAGGCCTGGGAGTTGAGGCTGGTCCAGCTGATTGCATTTTCTGCAGCAGGAAAGTGAAGATTGGGCCAATCAGAAAGTCTCAGTACTTAAGCCACGATCCCCCTCAAACCTAGAGGAGCGGAGCTGGTTCATTTGTTCTGTGGATTTGACAGCAGGCTGCTGGTCTTGGTGCAACTTCAACCCTGATTTAGTAGAAAATTCACCATGTGGTCTTCCCTGTGTCCACCTCACTGTCTTCTCCCTCACTCTCTCACCCCCTCTCCTCTTCCTTTCTTCTCCCCCACTCTCTCACCCCTTCTCTCCCTCTCTTCTCCCTCACTCTCTCATCCCCTTTCTCTCTTACCCCCTCACTCTCACCCTCTCAAGCATAACTCTCACTCTCTCACCCCTAACCCCTCACTCTGTCATTTTCTCTTTCTCTCACACACTCACTCTCTCACTCCCTTAGCCCCCCCCCCCCAGTGCATTATGGGACATCCTGTTTATGAGGCAGAGGCCCTGGGAGGAGCAGGAGATTTGCAGTTAATTACACACATTCCACTTACAGCAGCCTTCAGAGAGCTCTGTAGCTGATCTGAATGAAGGAGGGTCCATGAGTTCATCTTTATTACACCCAACTTAACACTTTCGAGTTTAAATTAGTTCTGTAGGGACTGCAGATGAATTAAACATTGAAAGGGGTTTTTAATAACTGAGCTCTTCTCAATTTATTTGAATACTTGAATGATTAAGCAATCAGAGCACAAACCCAGCATGAATGGTACTGTGCAAAGCAGAACATTAACACTTGTGTTCCTTTTGCTTATTACCACCTGTGAAACTGTTAGCCTGGGTCAAATATATCCAGGACATATTGGGATTTTAAAGTAACACAGAACTAAACTTTGTACAAACTATTCAATATCTATGACTTCCAAACACGTACACAATCTGAAAAATTGAAATGAAACAAGGCTTTCATGCAGTAAATGATTGATATTTGACATTCTCAATTATTTTTCATAATTATGTTTTATATTCAAATAATCCATAAAGGCATAAAGACAGTACAGATGATGAACCAACAAACAGCAACACCAAACAAGAACCAAATTTACACCGATGTGGTCACTGGTTATGAAATGTCTCAAATGCATCATTCCTCTCTTGGGAACTGAACTTGGTGGTGCAGCGTCTGTTCTTTAAGCCTCTGGTGCGTGCTTGCAGATCGTACCTGTAAGATGTGGAACCTAGTGACGGGGCAGGAGGTTGTCACGCTGAAGGGCCACCCCAACAACGTGGTGTCTGTGAAGTACTGCAGCACTTCCTGTCTGGTCTTCACCGTCTCCTCCTCCTTCATCAAAGTTTGGGACATCCGCGACACCGCCAAGTGTGTGCGCACCCTCACGTAAGTGTTCCCTTCACCAGTCACACTGAAGGTTCACCTGCTGCTCCCACCAATCCAGCGGCCCTGCAGGAGTCCTTCAGCCTATCAGATCAGCTGTTCTCACAATTGACGCCAAAATTTAGAATATATAAGTGGGTGTGTTGCAGCTGGATTAAATCACAACAATGGCTTAGTTTAACTGAACTGAGTCAGATTACTGAGTTATAGTTTCATCATATTTTAATTAGTGTGGTTGCCTTTGGCATTCCACCATTAATTTAAATTGGCAATGTTTAATGAACCAACCCAAGTAAATTAAGTTGAACCAACCCCAATAAATTAAGTTGAACCAACACAAATAAATTAAGTTGAACCAACCAAAGTAAATTAAGTTGAACCAACCCAAGTAAATAAAGTTGAACCAACCCAAATGAATTAAGTTGAACCAACTCAAAAAAAATAAATAAAGTTGAACCAACTCAAAATAAATTAAAAATTTAAGTTGAACCAACTCAAAAAATTTAAGTTGAACCAACTCAGCACAAAGTCGACTTTGCATTGGCGGCAACCACACTTCACAATTTCTGCTGGAATTGTCTAGGTACAGTTAAAAGTTAATAATTTTACTACATATGACATTTCTAATGCCAAAAAGAGAGATTGTTGCAAAATATCGAATTTTGTATTCAACTGTTTATAAATGCAGTCTATCCATATTTGTACCAGTACTGTAGCTATCATTTTAACTACAGTCAATTAAAATGATGAGATTCAAGTTGCATCTATTTTTATTCTTCTCATCACAGAAGGGTTTAAGAAAAAAAACAAAATACCCTATGGACCATGCAGTGCAAGACCAGCCATAAACAATTAAAAATATAAATGAATACAGGAATTAAAATGATAAAAAAGACAATGAATAATAAATGCAAAGTATGCATTTTTCCTACTTCTGGGATTTAAATCAAAGTCAAATTGGACAGCATATGAAATTGTTGATTGGATTTTGAATAGGCCATGATTGTACACACATTGCTTCTCCTCCCACTTCAACACAGTAAATACCAAATGGCTCAGACGCGTCAAAATCCATGATAAAAATAGCACTTTGCCAGTGCTACAGTTCCAACACACCATGTACGGGCCGGAAAATAGGGCCCTGAATCTCTGACAGGCTAGGGGTCAATACCTTTTTAATAAGGCACATTCAGGAAGTCAATGTAATTCAATTCATTGATTCAGAAATTGGCAGTAATATTCTTTGGAGATTTTCCTAGTAATGAATTGAATTTCACTGTGTTTGCTGGATTGACAGAATTGATCCCAACACTGGTCTCTGTGTAGTATAGTACCACATCTATAGTTTTAATATTGGTTGTGCATCTCCATGCTTTCCCTACACATTCTTCATGCCTAATATTATTTTTTATTTCAAATTCAAATTTGAAATGCTTTTTTGTTGTGACAAGATATATCTTATGTTGCCAAAGCACAGAAAAGAACATATACAATGGAACCCAAATGAAACATAAATCTAGACAAACACTGACTGTCTGTATATTACCAAGGCTGTCTGCTTGCTATCTGTCACGATGGTCAGGTACTCAGCCATGGTGAACAGTCTGTTTAGGGCCAAATAGCAAAAAAATGTTTTGTCATTTCTTTCCAATAGGTCAAATATTTTTATTTCTGTTTCATTATAATTGTGTTTTGTCAAATTCTCTGAGCTTGTAGTCATTGTACTGGGACTGTCTATTATTAGTTGTGTTAGTATCTACTTCAGGGAGTCCCAGGACCAGTTGACTGTGTTCACCTCTTGGCATTTCAGGGATTTGTAGTGATAGCAGTTGGGGTCACTTATTTTTAAATGTGTCCAATATTTGATGGCTCTTTTCTGAATTTTAATTAGTTGTGGATATTGACCCAATTTTGCCATGCATGCATTTTTAGTGATTTTCCTCTGACTCTGGAGGATACTTTTACAAAACGCTGCACGCAGGGCCTTCATTTTTATTTTATTGTATTTAACCTTTATTTAACCAGGTTAGTCTCATTGAGATTAGAAATCTCTTTTTCAAGAGAGACCTGGTCAAGAAAGCAGCAGTCGATTACAGACACAACAAAATTGCAACATTTAACATACTGTAAAACCAGACAAACAGCAATGTTCAAAGTTTCACAATCTGGTTACACATGAGTAGTCTGTAGTGCAACTAAGGGTCAAAGCAATTACAAATTTCACTTTCCTCCATAACATTAAGCCTTTTTAAAAAATCATTTAATGGTACAAGCTCTTGTAAATTAATATCTTTCTGGAGCTCATTCCACGCTGAAGGAACGCTTTTTTTGCCAGCCTCAGTACGAGCCTTTGGCACAGATGGTAAATGGTAAATGGACTGCATTTATATAGCGCTTTTATCCAAAGCGCTTTACAATTGATGCCTCGCATTCACCAGAGCAATTAGGGGTTAGGTGTCTTGCTCAGGGACACTTCGACATGCCTAGGGCGGGGGATCGAACCGGCAACCCTCCGACTGCCAGACAACCGCTCTTACCTCCTGAGCTATGTCGCCCCTTATTTTTAAATGTGTCCAAAATTTGATGGCTCTTTTCTGAATTTTAATTAGTTGTGGATATTGACCCAATTGACCCAGATTGGATGTTTGTCCCATTTTGCACATTTGCGTTGTGCTAGTGGAGCCCACACCTCACTGCCATTAGGTGCAGTTGGTTCAAGTACTGATTTAAAGATTTGATTTCTTTTACCTTTTCCCCTCGCCTCTGCAGTTCCTCCGGTCAGGTGATATCTGGCGATGCCTGCGCCGGCACGGCCTCCCGCAGCGTCACCGCCACGCAGGGCGAGCTCCAGATCAACCAGATCGCCCTCAATCCAGCCGGCTCTGCCATGTACGCTGCGGCAGGAAACACTGTGAGGACCTGGGACCTCTGCAGGTGAGCAGGAGAGACCTGCCCTAAACACACACTGCGCTCAGTGTCAGCCCCATAGTCAGATGGGTTGAGTCAGTGGTGTCAATGATGCAGTCTGATGGGTTGAGTCAGTGTTCCAGTCTGATGGGTTGAGTCAGTGGTGTCAGTGTTGTAATCAGATGGGTTGAGTATCTTGTGCTAGCGCTGTACTCAGCTGTGTTGAGTCTCAGGTATTAGCGCTCTACTCAGAGAGGGTTTAGTCTCCGGTGTTAGTGCTGTACTCAGATGGGTTGAGTCTGGTGTTAGTGCTGTACTCAGATGGGTTGAGTCTGGTGTTAGCGCTCTACTCAGAGAGGGTTGAGTCTCTGGTGTTAGCTCTGTACTCAGATGGGTTGAGTCTCTGGTGTTAGCTCTGTACTCAGCTGGGTTGAGTCTCTGGTGTTAGCTCTGTACTCAGCTGGGTTGAGTCTCTGGTGTTAGCGCTGTACTCAGATGGGTTGAGTCTGGTGTTAGTGCTGTACTCAGATGGGTTGAGTCTGGTGTTAGCGCTGTACTCAGATGGGTTGAGTCTCTGGTGTTAGGGCTGTACTCAGATGGGTTGAGTCTCTGGTGTTAGCGCTGTACTCAGCTGGGTTGATTCTCTGGTATTAGCGCTGTACTCAGATTGTAGCCTCATGTCCTCTCTGTGTGCGATGTTGAATCTGCTGGTGTGTGGTACAGGATGCAGGCCATCGGGAAGCTTACTGGGCACATTGGACCGGTGATGTGCCTGACAGTGGGGCGCTCCACGGACAGAAGAGACCAGGTTATCACTGGGTCTAAGGACCACTACATCAAGGTAGGGGGACATAACAGATGGAATATCTTTGTGTTTATGGTCCGTGTTATTGTTTATGTTTGAATGTGTGTGAATGTGCATGTGCGAGCGAGTGTTTGTGTGCGTGTGCAAGTGCAAGTGTCTGTCTGTGTGTGTGTGCGTGCAGAAATGCTTGGTGTTGGGGGTGTTTTTTCCCTTCTAAAGCTTTAGTGCTGACTGTGCTTCTCTGGCTTTTGCTCTGCTCAAGGTCTTTGATGCGGCAGAAGGCATGCTGGGAAATGTAGTCCCCGCTCATAACTTTGAGCCTCCGCACTACGACGGAATCGAGTGCCTGGCTATCCAGGGGGATGTGCTCTTCAGTGGCTCCCGGGACAATGGGATTAAGAAATGGGATCTGGAGCAACAGGAACTTATCCAGGTACAGTGACTGTCGCCACCTTAGGTCTAACCTCTGTCATGAACTGATCCTGAGGCATTGACTTAGCACTTTAGACCTCTGCTCAGGCAAGACAGTACTTCACTGTACGGTAACATCAGGGACCATGGCTATGGGGGGAAACCACAGTGTGTTCTGCCTGAGGTCTCATGTTTGGAGTTATAATCATCCTGTGTCTCACTTACTGTGAGCTCTTCCCCTGGACTCTTAAACTTGAACCTGTATGCTGAGAGGCAGTAATGGATAAGAGACGCTGAGTGTGAGTGTGTGAATGTATGATTGTGATGATTTGTGTGTTTATTTTTATTTTTATTTGTTTGCTTGTAAGTTAAATGTTCTTAAATATAGAAACTTTAATAAAATATAAGTTTTTCAAATTGATTTGAAAATGTTGCACTTTTTGACAAAATATCGGTCAAAACATTGGTAATTGGTGGGCTAGGACTCTCGGGATCGGCATCGGACCCAAAAATCTGGCATTGGTCAGGCTCTAGTACAGTATGTGCATGTTTGCATGTGTATGTGTGTGAGTGTGCGTGCACGCACATGTGCCTGTGTGTGTGCTTGAGCCTGTGTGGTTATTTACAGCGTATCATAGAAACAATGATCCATGATGCACTAAAGTGCAGTGGACCTGATGCCTGCAGACACTGGCTTTTAGCAGAGACTCTTATCCAGTTGTATTCATTCATATAGCTGGATATGTACTGAAGTACCTGGCTCAAGGGTACAGTCATGGTGCCCTGCCTGGGAATCAAACCTGCGATGTCAGAGCTCCATCCCAGGTTCTCTAACATTACACTGCTCAGCCACCACTGAACCGTGAGAGTAAAACAGAGTAGCACACACCGCCTTACACCAGACCTGCTGACTTCAGATGTTCTACCATCAATTACACTCCCTGTTCTCCCTCTATCTTCACCACTGACAATAAGAAAGAGCAATACATTACGTGTGGCACTCCCCGGTAGATATTGGAGAGTACATCGAAAGAAGTGACAGTTTAGTGCACAATTATTGTTTCTTTGGCAATTTACAGCCCTGTATGTCAAGACCCCATCAGCAATTTTCATTTGTGCTCAGTGACAGAGGCCTGTATTTGGGCAGGCAGGAAACTGCATCCATCTTCTGAAATGAGGTTTGGGGGTTTATCGATGGTGGCCAACAGGGTAAGAAAAACACTTAGGTCATTGCTGTTCTGTATTTTTTGCACTGAAGCTGCAATGGCACTACAAAATATTTCCCCCTTAAGGTTATTCTGTAATTCTGTATTCTGGGTAAATAAGATCAGGAGTAATGAGTTTTTAATCATGTAAAAGATATAAAACCCAGTGCGATTTATAGACATTTATAAGTTGTAATAAATTTATATTCTTAAGTTCTGAATATCACTGGCAGAACGTTTCTCTACAGTTGTGAAATTACTGTGTCCTCAGTAGATTGAAATATGATTAATTGTAATTAGTTGTAATATATTTCCATATGTATACATATGTGAGAAAAAATGTACTGTAATTGCTGGCTGGGGATTTAAAGAATTAAAATGTTCATTTTGAATGGTAAAATTACTGTTCTATATACCATAAATAGTGCAATAACCTCTCTCTGAAATCTGTGATTGTGTGTTTGTGAAGCAGTTTCATAGAACCCAATATTTACGACTGAATTATTTGCTGAATGCATTTAATAAAATCTTTCATAGAAATACCATTATGGTAAATTAAAAAAGCAATTTCACATTCGCATGAATGAGCTGTCGAGTTCCCTGGTGTTTTCTGTTGATAGAATACCTTGCTTTCTAACTTTGCAGTAAAAGAGGTTGTGAAACTGTTGTATGTTCCAGGTTAACAGTTTTTCTGAGGAAGTTCGTTCTAAGAGACCCACATCATTTATGCTTTGGAATTGTAGTGAGAGCCCCCTGATGTTCTGTATGGCTGCCGTGGAGCAGTGTTGCATTGCTAGTATAGTCAACACTCTTTCCTCTTTTCTAGGCTTCTCTTAATTTGATTTTTGTACTGGTGGATCTTTTTTAAGTATTCAGATTGCCTGCCTTGCTACCTTGTGGGAAATGGTGACGTAGTTACTAATCAGCACATGAGTTTGTTAAATGTTTTACAACAAAAGTAAAGTTAGACAGGAGAGAGCAACTTCACTTAATAGAGGCACATAAAGGCACAGAGCTTCTCTTCAACACTTGAAACTACCTTTTCTACAGAAGACTGGTACACCTGTACTCGAGGCATTCCTGAGGCATTGTGGGTAATATGAGAATGAAAACGCCCTCTGGCCAGCAGGCACAACTAACTAAAAACAAATCCAATTGTGGGACGCCTTGCCGAAATCCAAGAATGCCTACATCGTTTGAGCGCATGTTTGAAAATATGTAAGCAGATGAAATATTATACAGGGATTATAGAGAATAACAAAGTGCTCAAGCTAAGAATGCATGATTAAAATATTTCCCTTCTGATGTGTAATGGTACAATATTGTGCAGTATTGTACATAAGATCAAGAAGCTAACATATAAGCTTTAGAGTATCAGGGGGAAAGAAGACCAAAATACAGGCTGCCTTAGGGATGTCATTACAGAAAGCAGAGTAAACCTAGGTCCTCATTAAGACCTACCAGATCCCTGGTGCCCAATCCAAGTGTTGATGTGGCAGGCCACTGAAGCGATGCTTGATCATAATTATCTGCCTCCACGGTGCTTTTAGCTGCTTTCCGGTTGGCACAGAAGCATGTAGCATCAGCCGCTGTGTGTGGAACCAGCAGCTTGGGGGCCTTTTGTTCTGATGGTTGTTTCTTTAAAGTGGGAGGGAGCCATACAGCATGAGAGAGTGCATGGAGAAGGAATGCCAGGAACCCCTGCCTCGCCTGTTATGTTTTCTGATGTTTGTGAGGTTTTAATTGTGTACCTTCAGAAAGCTTTCACCCCCGCCGTTTCTCATTTTGTTGCACTGTGAAGTCTGTAATGTCAAAATGAAATGCAGTGTTTAGATGTATTCAGAATTATTAAAAAGTACATCATTTTGGCCAACACCCAAAATAGTTTTGGCCAAATAGTTCAATTTTTGTTTCATCTGACCAGAGAACACTCCTCCAAATGGCTAGGTCTTCACCCTGGTGATCACCTGCAAACTTCACTCTGGCTTTTTAATTCCGAGTAGAGGCTTCTTCCTTGCGCGACAGCCTTTCAGGCCATGGCGATGTAGGATTCTCTTAATGGTGGATATAGATACTTTAGTACCTGATGCCTCCAACTAGTTCACCAGTTCTTTTGATGTTGTCTTGGGGTTCATTTTAACCTTTCGGACCAAAGTTCGTTCAGCTGTGGGAGTTAATTTGTGCCTCCTTCCTGAACGATGCTGTGTTTGTGTGGTCCCAAGATTTTTATATTTGCATACAGTTGTTTTTAAAGATGCTCGTGGTATGTTCAGTCGTTTGGAAATTGCTCCTAAGGAGGAACCGGACTTGTGGAGGTCCACAGTTTTCTTTCCGAGGTCTTGGCTGAGTTGCTTGGATTTTCCCATGGTATCAAGGGCAAAAAGGTAGGCTCTTAAACACAGTCACAGGTGCCAATTAACTCCTAATTACGATAATTGGCCAATCAGAAGCTTCTAAAAAGTCTTTACATAAATTTCTGGAATCTTCCAGACTGTTTAAAGAGACAGTCAACTTGGTGTATGTAAACTTTTGACCCACTGGAATTTTGATATAGTGAATTAAAGCTGAAATAAATTTGTCTCTAATCGATTGTTTTAAAATGACCATTGATGTGAACAAAGTACAGGCCCTTATTGACTTGCCAAAAGAAATGTAGGGTTACATGAAATGTCCGGGGTTGTGAATAACTGAGTTTGAATATCTTTAGCCTAGGTGTATGTAAAATTTTGGCCTCAACTGTATTCAACCCTATGTATTAGCAACCTAAATGTGTATTCCATTTTTATTGAGAGATCACATTAAATAGGTTACTGAGGTCTACCTATGTTAAATGTAGTATCTTGTGTTCAATTGTGTGATTAAATTTCACCAACTTTGTGAGGTTTCACTCACAATTTGATCTGATCAATCACGCTGTCATAAAGAATAAAGAAATGCCTGTGGACCCTTGAGATGGAGTTTTTTAGGAGGCAAAATGCAGCAAAAAAAAAAGATATTAAAACACTAGAAAAGCCCTGAACCTACCTAAGAGTACTGGTAAGTCTGAGAAATTAAGAAAAGACCGAATGCAGCACTGACAGAGTTCATAGGATCAAATGGGAGAAAGTGTAAAGAGATCAACAGTCTGTTCAGCACTTCAGAAAGTCAGGCCTTGAGTTCACCAGAAGCTGTGTGACAGTTCCTCTGAAAGATGGCTCTGTGGTCTGATGAGGCTGAAGTTGAGCTCTTTAGCCTCAAAGCAAAATGCTTCGGTTGTACGTTGTTAAGAAAAGAGGTGCAAGAGGGCATTTAATGACAGATGTGTTCCCATCCAAAGTGCTGCAGGGGAGTCTGAGGGTTGTGATATGACAGGTTTGCTTTGGTTTTAGACCTTGCGGGGGAAGAAATGGATTTAATTAGCCTGACTCAGCAAAATGTTCAGTTTAACAAAATCTATTTTGAGAGAGTATTTTAATGTAATGGAGTATATAACATTTTAACTAGGATTATATACACTTTGTTAAAGTTTATTTAGCACAGAAATCTGCTGAGTAATTTAAAAACATTTCATCTTTGCTTAAGAAAATACTGTAGCCTCTAAATAGATCTAAATAATGATTTTAAAAAATGCAGTTAACGATGTTGCACAAATGAATGAGACCATTTTAGAGGAATCTGGAGATGGTTGGGGTACTGGGTGACATCATAGCCCATAAAATGTAATTTGCTATATCTAAAAAGCCATAGCAGCACAAACAATGTATGGCGCAAGCGTAGTGCAAACAAACAGGGATATCAGTTTGATCTTTTTAAACACTTGGGATGCCAGCTTCGCATACATGTCTGCCCCTGTTACCTTTGGTGAGAATTTGCTTAATCAAGCGTTGTCTCCGGTAGTGTGCTAATCGAGCTTATTTAGAGTGTGCTAGTGGTACGTTCTTCAGAACAGTGCCTCCTCCAGTGCCGCGAAACTTTTCCCCAGTGGGATATTAATATAAACTGACCATGTCCAGCGAGACCAGAACTGTATCTCATAAGCTAGGAAGATATTAATAGAGTTTTAGGATAAGATCTGACAAATCCCTTCTGGCACGGTGTAGAAATCCACCAGTGAATTATTACAAGTGGCAGCAGGGTGAATAGTACATGAATTTCTGTTCTTGAGAACCTTGGGCAATGGCAGAACTCATGTTACTGTCCTTTCCCTGATCTTCTCTCCTCTGTTTTTGATTAAGGCCTTTACACAGGTGATGGCTGGCTTCTGATTTCATTCAGACTTTAATCCACTTTCCAGAATTGATGGCAAATTAAATAAAAAAAATTTTGTATGTGGGAAGAACCTTTCCATTGTGAATTCAGTTTTTCTCTTTTGTAGGAAACATAGATCTGGTCTGTGACAGGATCTCTGGGGATTTTGGGGGTTTGACAGGAATAGATGTGCCATGCTGTAATTAATTTTGAGCCTTTTTCTCTGTTTTTTTCCAATGAGAGAGATATTGCCTTCAGGTTCACTTATATGTCGATATGCAAATTTGATATACAGTAGGCATCAATATCTCTGTAGAGGTTGTATGTATTATGTCCAAGCTTTGGCTGCTTTAAAAATATATTTTAAGCTGTGTACTGTTGTGGAAAAACATTCCATCTAATTTTGGTTGGCACTTCAAAAAGCGATGTGTTGTTTATTCATGCAGCTTGGAGAGAGTACACAGGAACAGAGTCTGCGATTCTCTGACTAACAAAGGTTTTCTGCCTCCCTTCATAGCTCAAGATTAGGTCACACTACAGGCTAGAATTTCCTACAGCTGTTATGTAAAGCACAACGTGCTTATGAAAGACCTTTATTTTTTGCCCTGGAACACAGGTACATTCATAATTTCATCATCTGAGCAACCTACTTCTGCATATTTAGCTATCTGTCCCTCACCTGGCCTCCACACTCCCCCTTTTGTGCTTTTAAGCACACCTTCGTCGTTCTCTCTTCTTTCTGAGCACACCACTTCCTCCATCTCACCATTGCCATGTTTGAGCAGTATAGGGGAAGCCACCTGTATTTTGCTGTATAATGACCACGATGTTCAACATTCACAACTACCCTAGAGATCTTAGAGGTGGGTGCTAGTTTAGAAACAATAACAAAAAACAGCACATGATTTGAAGGGTGGTCATAGTTCATCTCCTTTTGAAAATGAACCTCTACTTTGGGTCAGCGGTGGTTCTGGTTCTCGTCCTTGAATGTACGCTTGTCAGTGTAAGTGTCAGAGAGAAAAGGTTACTCGCTCTCTGAGTGTGGGGGTTCTATGTATGCTTTGTGCGCTTCATCATCTACTCCCTCTCGTCCTGGTCTTTATTCCCTGGCCCTGGCACCTTCTCTCAGTGTGAGGTGTGGTCCCTGGTGTCACATCCTTCACATTCTACTGCAGTGTGAGGTAGACCCAGGTGTCACGTCCTTTACCTTCCACTGCAGTGTGAGGTAGACCCAGGTGTCACATCCTTCACATTCTACTGCAGTATGAGGTAGACCCAGGTGTCACATCCTTCACATTCCACTGCAGTGTGAGGTGGATCCAGGTGTCACATCCTTCACCTTCCACTGCAGTGTGAGGTGTGGTCCCTGGTGTCACGTCCTTTACCTACGCTTCAAAGTTTATAATTCAGGTCACAGTAATCCAGTCCAGAAATATCTATCCACTGAAAAAGAAAATAAGAAAGTATGACAGTGAAATGTGTATAAATGCATTAGCGAGAGGCTGCATGGGCATGTCTTGGCCAGGTAGAAGATACTATAGCTGTTGGCTACCAGTTGACAGTAGGTTGGGAGTTCCCAGATGTCTGGTTTACAACCGGAATGTATGGTTTTTAAATAATCCGTACAGGTCCTGTATGTTCCTGACTGGACAATGCAATGTTCGTGTTGTAGAAAATTAGAAACAAATTGTTATTGATAGGCTTCTTGTCTCGCAATATTGTGCAAGGGTATGTGTTCATATGCCCCATACTGTAGCTGCTGGGATTCCGATGATTCCTGTGCCATTTAGGGAGATGTCCAGTCTGAGTAATCGATGTGAGAGATTCTGTGGTAGTGTGTAATGAATATGCGTGTCAGTGACTCCCCGGTCCGAAAGAATGGCTCCCCTGTGAGCCGCTGGTTCGTTCGATGCCGGAGCTGGCCTTGTTCCCGATTACACCCCCAGCTGTGTATATTGTCTGGTTTTGACTATTTTTAGATCTGGCAACCCTAGTTTGTGAGGAGGCTGGCCGTAGGGAGTCCTGGAGAAGGGGAGGGGGCATGCTGCTTTTGAAAGAGGATCACAGGAGGATCCTGAGCATCGCAGGGATGGGGAGCCTGTGTACAGGAGCAGCAGTGGCACTGCCCTCCCTGGCCCCAGGGCTCGCAGCAGCGTGTGAGCCACACTTCCTGTGGAGATGGCCCCCGCCGGGGCTCTGCAGATGCACATTAACCGCCAGAGCAGCACTATGCAGAGGCAGGGGGGGCAGTCACACCCCCACGCACACTGGGCCTGATCTGCCCTCCTGACAGCAGCACCTCAAACACTTTAACCCTTTAACTGGCAGGACAATTCCTGACAGTGTCTAAAGAGGAAGCTTCTCCATCAATTCATTCAAAACAAAATGCATTTTTTTTTATTGTGGCGTTTCAGTTAATAACTCACGTTGAAAAATCTCAGGGGTCTGCGGAAATGTTTTTTTCCACGTTTGTGGGGTTGTGAAAGAGTTAAAGCGTTTCACACACGTGTTTAATGTGCTTTATGGGCATGCATGCAAGTGCCACCTCGCTGAGTACCAGAGACTGGAGGCAAGTTTATGCGACTGCCTCCTCTGGAGCCGGAATGGCGTGCTACAAGCCCATTAGCTCTGCATAATGTAAGTAAATGCTTTGACTTGACACCCCTGAGGCCTGTGAGGGGGGGTGGGGGGGTATGGAACATGGATGCAGAGCTCCATTTTTGGACTGTATGCTGGGTCTTGGTGTGTGTCAGCACTACAGACTTAATTTATGTTAATTAATTGGCTAGAGTCTGCACACATGGAAATAGGTCTGTGCAGTTTTTGACATTCACAACATTGAAATTATCGTTGTTCCTTCTTAAATAGATCATTTTTAAGTATTTTATTTTACTCAATTCTGCATGGAGAAATGTAAATGTAAAATGTAATTTACAGCACTCTACAGACCTTAAAATAGTATTCCTGTAACTTGGATATTTTAGAGGCAGTTACTTGCTCTTTAATTTGTTAGGGTTCTTTGAACTGACCGAGTAATAGCCCGAAAATTATCCCTGCAATTTTGCATCATTTTTTGAAATGAGGAGAACATTGTCATCCGTAAAACACAATCCATTGAAGTCGGCAACAGGCGAGGTAGCAGGTTAGTCACATCCATTAAAATGTGCTGTCACTTGCATTACTACAAGCAAACAGGGGTGTGATATTATAAATCAAACGGGAAAAGTGCATTCATTCTAAAATAAAGATAATACTTTGCTTGTGTGATTTAAAAATTTTTATTTTTAAAGTCCCTGTGCAGCCTCCCTTTTATTACATTTAAATTGTTCATTTAGTTACTAAATTACAATATACATGTATTTTTTCTACTTATTAGACTTTGAAAAGATAAAAAACCTGCTTTGATGTAAAACCTGAATTTCTTAATACAGCAGATTCAAGACTGACTGGGCGTGTCAGTTCTGTCCTAATTATTTATGCATTCACTTTTGATTGACAGCCCGGGTGTCACGGATTCTGTGCAGGGTAGATCATTTTTCTGTGCCCACACCGGCTCAGTGGTTAGCATTCCGATTAGCCACTCGGCTAATCGTTATTTTGGTGTGTGGGGACGATTAGTTCGAGCTTGCAGATTAGCCACTCGGCTAATCGTTATTTTTGGTTCCTGTGGGAGGATTGTTCCTGCTTGAACATTCCGTGCATTCCTGCAGGGTTATCTCTGATCTGTTTCACCTGTGAGTTGCTCACATCTTCCGCTGATTACCAGCCACACCTGTGGCTGGGTATTTAAAGCGTCAGTAGGCAGTGGAACGGTGCTTGAGTGTAACGTGTTTTGCTCTAGCCAGTTCCCTGTCGTATTTCTGAGCAAGGTGTAAGGAATTTAAGAACAAAGAAATTTAAAAAGAATTCTGACTTCAGTTTGTTTGTTTTTTGGGAAAAAGGTATTAGGACTGTATATGTCCAGATTCTGAGGCTGGCGGTTTTAAGGGGTTATTGTTATTTCTACCCCTTACTAACCAGTTTCCCCCCTGGTTTTAGTTGGCCTCAGAACGTCTTCTGTTTGTTTTTGAAAAGACATTTTCTTTTTCTCTGCTTCGGGTTGAAGTCGTTTTTTCTTCTTTTCTTTTCCCTGTTCCTTTATTTTCCTTATATACTCCTTCTTCCTCAGTTACCCGTTTAGGGGTTTATTCATTTTTTGGGATACGTCCCTTAGGAGTATAGCACCCCCTTCTCATTTCGTCTCTCACGAGACTCAGTGGTTACTGGAGTGCCCCTTTGGTAACTTATAGATCCCCTGTTTGGTCGTGTCTGGTCTTCACACTTCCCCTCCCTCACACCGGGCCGCTCACTCCCACTGACCTGGATCAGCACTCACTCCACGTAACGTCAGTTTTTAAAGCTAGTTATCATACGACCGTAATAATGGATTACGAGTACAGCAATAACAGCATTAGATATATTGAGCCGTATATGTATGAGCCCATCGCTTACAGCCTACAATATAGGACCCTAACGTTATAGGATAACCTACGTTAGCACATAACATTATTTTTTTGCTGCAGTAACGTTATAACAGTCTGGCGAATATAGTAACGTTACACTCGCTAGCTAACGTTAGCTATATTTAAACAAGATAAGTAAGCTCATTGCTACATTAGCAAAATTATCGACAGCCAGACAGCAAGTAAATTGGGGAGATGAGGTTAACGGTAACGTTATAGTTTGCAGGCTTGATTAGATTAATAGCAGAACGTCATCTAGCCCGAATGGATGCTTACCGGAACCGGTCCGTTCAACCAGTAAGCGTCCGTTCGGGCTAGACATTATCGACAGCGAAGTAAAGTGAGGTTAGGACGGCTAACATTATGATTTGTAATATAATCTATGTCAACGTTAAGTAACTTTAACATTAACTGATCGTATTAAGCAAAGGCTTAATTAGATTATCGATAGCATCAAAGCTATCTAGGATTCCCTGGTTGGGTTAGTTAGCTGCGTTGGGTTTCATGCACATTGAGCTAGGTAGCATATGCGTAAAACACCTAAAGTAAAAAGACAAACAGACCTTATCTTGATCTTGATTGATAGTTGGCACAGCATCTGGCTTTAGAAACGTTGTCTTGGCAAAACCCATCCTCTTCTGTTCATAATTGTAAAATGTGTACTGCACAATCTTGTCACCTTTGATATTTCTAACTCTGCACCGTTTTGTTTTTCTATATAATCGCTCCAAACCTTTCGGAGACTTGGATCTTTTTGGCAAGGCGTGAAAAGATGCATTCCTATCTCTGCAATCTTTAATCACACAATAAGGCATTGTTGAACTGGATAGTTAATGTTAGCAGCAGACCCGCGCAACATGTATTTGAGAATTTGATCATGGCTTTGAGTGCACACTACTTAAATATTCATACTGGGTGAGTGTTTTGGCCACCCCACATTGGTCAATGCGAATTAGAAACATTCGTAACGTCACAAATTTGGTCTGAAAACCACCAATACCAAATACTCCACCAGGCAGCAATGTCGAGCATTGTATAGTTTTCATGAAAAAATATCTAATACATTACATACATGTATGAAATACTTTTAACATCAATGTGTAAGTAACCTTATAGTCTTTGGTCATAAGCATTTCAAAATCATGATTTTGACTGCACAGGGTCTTTAAGATCTGAAAGATTCGAAGAGGTTCGTTCAGCAGAGAGGAAAAGAGAATTGGGATTCTGGGTTTTGGGGGAAGTGATCCCTGACCCTGTTTGACAGAGCTCTTCCTTCTTCCCTCTCTTCTTCCAGCAAATCCCCAACGCGCACAAGGACTGGGTGTGTGCCCTGGCCCACGTGCCGAACCGTCCCATGCTGCTCAGCGGCTGCCGGGGGGGCACGCTGAAGGTCTGGAACGTGGACAACTTCACCCCTATTGGAGAGGTCAAAGGTCACGACAGCCCAATCAATGCCATCTGCACCAACTCCAGACAGATCTTCACTGCCTCAAGGTAAGGGGGGGGGGGGGGGCAGAGGGTCACTTAGGCTGGGATTGAGGGTTTTCCTGGAATGCCGTGGCAACCTGCAGTAAGCAGAGTTCGTCTCTTTAGACCCTGGAGGTTAAACAATAACGCTTTAGACCCCTGTGAGTGCTGTACAGTACAGGAGTGGGGTTAAAGCCATTACATAACAATCACCGGCCTCTCAGTGATGTCATAATGGGGGTCAACTGAAAAGTGAGGGTTGCCGAGTTTTAGCAGGATTCCTCTGAAATGATTCACACAGGAGGTGTGAAGCGTCATCTGAGCTGGCAGGCCAGTCATGGAGGTCCTATGACACGTCAATGTGAAACACTGCGGTTTTGGCCTGATTAGATTTCAGATAAAGCGGATGTGCAGTTGCTACTGGGGACTAGAAGAATCCGCATGATTGGCTGAAGAGGAGCAGGGTTTTTCATGACAGAAATAAAATTGAATTAATGTTTGTGTTAATATGGCAGCGATTGATGGGGAAAAAAATTAAAACATCATCCATGCAAGGAAGACCTGTCGTGTAAGGTGTTAGATGATCTTAGCGTAAATATTAGAATGTTTCATTTGAGATAATTCTGCCGTGAGTAGGTGCCGCCTACTGTAAGGTCCTCAGAGTCATGTCACCTTGGTTACTAGTCTGTATCTCCGCATGTACAGACTAGTGACAAATTAAAGGAAAATCTGAATAAACGAATGGAGAAATGTAACAAATGCAGATGCTTCCATACAGGTTTACTGCATGATACAATTAAACAATTAACATCCTATCATGCTCTGTGGCTTGTATAAAAATGCTGAGCCGGCCCAGTTGACCTCAATTTTGCATCAAAATGGCAAGAGGAAAAGATCTAATTGACTTTGAAAGAGGGTTAATTATTGGGGCAGGGATGGCAGGAGCTTCAGTCTCAAAGACTGTTCAGCTGGCTAGTGTTTCAATAGGAAGTGACTAAAGTGACATCTGCTTTTAGACATATGGGATAAACATCAGTAAATAGGGTCGGAAAATTTGGTTGAAAGTACACATTCGATGGCGGTGATGCTCGTGAGATACAAGGAAAAACAGAAGAGCAACTGCCTCAGATGACTGAGAATGTCAAGGAGTGATATCAGACTTTGTCAGAAAGAACAGTCCGTCGATAATGACATAGGGATATCATAGTAAAGTCCTAAGACTCTCGGACTCTCAGACCATGAGAAACAAGATTCTCTGGTCTGATGGAACCAAGATTGAGTGTGGAGAAAACCAGGCACTGCTCACCACCTGGCCAATACCATCCCTACGGTGAAGCATGGTGGTGGCAGCATCATGCTGTGGGGATGTTTTTCAGCGGCAGGAACTGGGAGACTAGTCAGGATCGAGGGAAAGATGAACGGAGCAAAGTACAGAGAGATCCTTGATGAAAACCTGCGCCAGAGTGCTCAGGACCTCAGACTGGGGTGAAGGTTCACCTTCCAACAGGACAACGACCCTAAGCATACAGCCAAGACAACACAGGAGTGGCTTCAGGACAAGTCTGTGAATGTCCTTGAGTGGCCCAGCCAGAGCCCGGACTTGAACCCGATCAAACATCTCTGGAGAGACATGAAAATAGCTATGCAGCAACGCTCCCCATCCAACCTGACAGAGCTTGAGAGGATCTGAAGAAAAGAATGGGAGAAATACCCCAAATACAGGTGTGCCAAGCTTGTAGCATCATACCCAAGACTTGAGGCTGTAATCGCTGCCAAAGGTGCTTCAACAAAGTACTGAGTAAAGGGTCTGAATACTTATGTAAATGAGATTTCAGTCATTTATTTTTAATAAATTTGCTAAAATTAAAAAAAACTTTGTCATTATGGAGTATTGTATGTAGATTGATGAGTCTAAAAACGTAAGGCTGTAACGTAGCAAAATGTGTGTGTGTGTATGTCTGTGTATGTGTGTGTGTGTCTGTGTTTGTGTGTGTGTGTGTGTGTGTCTGTGTTTGTGTGTTTGTGTGTATATCTGTGTATGTGTGTGTGTGTATGTCTGTGTATGTGTGTGTGTATGTTTGTATATGTGTGTGTGTGTGTGTGTGCGTGTGTGTGTGTGTGTGTGTGTGTGTGCTGGGCCCTGTTTCTGCAGTGACTGCAGTCAATTGCCCCTTCCCTTCTCTTCTCCTGTCTTCTTCTTTTCCTCTTACCTTCCTGCCCACCCTCAACACCCCTCCCCATCCCGGTTGAGTATGTGTAGAATCTTCTGTTGCACAAACACGGTCTGTTCCTAATTGGTTTGTATGCCCCAGCGACATAAATCCTCGTATTTGAAGTTGAGTGAGCAGCAGCCGTTGTCTGTGGCACTCGCTGCGTCGCGCTGTCAGTCAGTTTATCCAAAAGGTAACGGGATTAGTGCCTGCTGCTCCCATTGCACAAACTCACTGTGCTGCAAAGGAAGATTAACCTGACAGCTGCAATTCTTTGGAGGAACAGTGAATGAAGTTTCTGGGAAGTTGAAATGTTCGCCAGTGTTATAATCTCCTTAATTTTGTCATTTTGCTCTGTGTGCGGAGTGGGATTTTTGTCCTGTTTTGATGGGAAAAGAGAAATATGGCTCCGTGATGTAGTTTCACACTTGGGCTGCATTATTCTGGTGTTGGTTTTGGATCCAGGCCCAGATTGCTAATTGGGGAGGGAAATGTCACAGTTCCTTGTATTGACGGTGTTTGTGTTTGGTGTCTGACTCCCAAGGTTTTTTATTGCTGTGTGGAAACTACAGTGATGCTTTACAACTGCTGGCAATTGTGTAATCTGCTTTCCTTTCTCTCTCTCTCTGTCTCTCTCTCTCTCTGTCTTTTTGTTTTTCTTTCTCTGTCTGTTTCTGTCACTCTGCCTCCCTCTTTCTTTCAATCTCTTTCTCTCCCTCCCTCTACAGTGACATGTCTGTGAAGATCTGGCTAGCCAAAGTGGGGAGGAAAAGGTGATGCTCTGGCTGAACAGCATCGTCCCAGCGACCCCCAGGGGGCGCTCTTCGCTACAGGAGAGCCTTTGGAACTGTCTCCAGATGAGAGATGGCCTGATTTAATTCCCATGGGGAGCAGGGAGGCCTGCATGTGCTGGGGAGAGCCTGCACGGATTCGATGGGCTTTCCAGATACTCTCCAGTCCTAACGGGAGGAGGTTCTTCTTGGAAACGAGAGCTTGCAGCATAGGACTGTTATATCACACGATATAAAACTGCTATATTAAAGTACACAGCATCCCTTTCCACTGTACTGCACTTAGCCAAGCCCCTTCAGGAATACTCCTAAGATTAACAATCTTTCTACATCAATGGCAGAGAGACAGAATTTACAATGTTAACAGTACTGAGACTAGTATCTTGTCCAACTGTATAATCTTTCACTGAAACCTTTTCTCCAGCCATTTGTTTTTCTATGAACAGTTGTTTTTTTATCGCTGCCTATGCTATGACTCACCAAGGTTGTGGCAACCTGTGGCAAGCAATTGTCTCCAAAGACAATGCGAGTGAGAGAGTGTAGATGTAGGATGTCTTTGCTCCCCGTTGCCTTCAAACGATTTTAAAGCATCTCTCGGTGTGACTCTGCTCAGACCTGAAAATCCACCCACTCGTTCTGTGTTTGTGCTTGTGGCAGTGTCACAGGTGGTGTTTTTCCTCCTTTAAGACATCTCTGGACTAGACGGCGCAATTGATCCCAACTCCCTCACCTTTTAACCGCCTTTGGGGATTTGAGGGTCATTTGTAGGTTCCACAGGTTGGGATTAACTTCAGGGAACAAGCGGTGTGGCAACCAGTAACTGCTATAACTATCTATTCACTATCTAAGTGCTATTAACGGTCTCTCTGCCGATATATAAATTATAACTGTGAGAGCAGGCAGGGTTTCTCCGATGTGGTGTGTGATACCTGCTGTCCAGGTGTACTCCTGGCATGCCAATGCTGGAATGCACATAATGCACTTTAAATGCTCTTCGTGTCACACGCAGACCTGCTGTAGAGCTCACGCTCCTCGTGTAATTACCCGCCTCTCTCTGGGAGGACTGACTGTGGACTCTTTCCGTAAGTCCGCAGTCAGCATCCAAATCCACCCTCTTCCTGCCAGTTTTATGTTCGCTACCTCAGCTGAGAACAGGTCGTTGAAACTAACGCTCTTTGGGATGGGATGGGGGTGTCAGTCATCATGCTCCAGCGGGGGCAGAGATCAGAGCCAGTTTTCTGTGTTAGTGACTCCATTACCCCTCCCCCACATCCCTAGTATGCTTAGTGACAGGACTCCCCAACCCCCACATCCCCAGTTTGCTTAGTGACAGGACTCCCTCCCCCCACATCCCCAGTTTGCTTAGTGACAGGACTCCCTCTCCCCCCACATCCCCAGTTTGCTTAGTGACAGGACTCCCTCTCCCCCCACATCCCCAGTTTGCTAAGTGACAGGACTCCCTCTCCCCCCACATCCCCAGTTTGCTTAGTGACAGGACTCCCTCCCCCCACATCCCCAGTTTGCTAAGTGACAGGACTCCCCCGCCCCCCACATCCCCAGTTTGCTTAGTGACAGGACTCCCTCTCCCCCCACATCCCCAGTTTGCTAAGTGACAGGACTCCCTCTCCCCCCACATCCCCAGTTTGCTAAGTGACAGGACTCCCCCGCCCCCCACATCCCCAGTTTGCTAAGTGACAGGACTCCCTCTCCCCCCACATCCCCAGTTTGCTTAGTGACAGGACTCCCTCTCCCCCCACATCCCCAGTTTGCTAAGTGACAGGACTCCCTCTCCCCCCACATCCCCAGTTTGCTTAGTGACAGGACTCCCTCTCCCCCCACATCCCCAGTTTGCTAAGTGACAGGACTCCCTCTCCCCCCACATCCCCAGTTTGCTTAGTGACAGGACTCCCTCTCCTCCCACATCCCCAGTTTGCTAAGTGACAGGACTCCCTCTCCCCCCACATCCCCAGTTTGCTAAGTGACAGGACTCCCCCGCCCCCCACATCCCCAGTTTGCTTAGTGACAGGACTCCCTCTCCCCCCACATCCCCAGTTTGCTAAGTGACAGGACTCCCTCTCCCCCCACATCCCCAGTTTGCTAAGTGACAGGACTCCTTGCTGATGCATCTGAGTCCTCTCCTTCCTTTGGCAGCCAGTGAAATGTGCTGGGTGTGTTGCACATTAGTGGCGGTGGCTGGACACAGTGCTGGGTAACAGCTAGTCTGTGTCTGGGGAAAAGTGGGGTCCAGTAGTAGGTTGTTACGGCTCATTGCTGCCTGGTGATTAAGGACTGGTGAATATATATATTTGCAGTGGCGATGGTGGTTGGAATTGGCTCAGGTGGGCGTTGGATGCTAAGCTCCTTGTTAACTGAAGCAGAGCTCTGTCAGAACACAGATTGGAGTCAAGATAACCCAGCCGCCACACCCGGGCCTGCCTGGGCTTCCCATGGCATCGTGGGACAGCACATCCGTGGATTTATGGCTGCCTGCTCACCTGGCTAATGTGAGCAGTTTCCTCTCAGTGCCCAGATTTACAGCCGTTTATGGCATGAGAGGGAGGCTGCACTGCTGCAGGAAAACCCAATCTAACTTCCACATAAAGACTGGGTCTGAATGCAGTAAAGCATGCTGGAATAGGCCGGCTGGTCTCTGACCAGTTTTGCCTTTAGCTAATGATAGATGAGGTTAGGATACGGGAAATCTGTCCTAGATCAGCAGTCCTACTCTTACAGATGCTTTTATTTTATTTCATTTAAAAATATGTTTTAAACACATATTCATCTCTACATCTGGCTCTATGTGCTTTCAGAGTTTCCTAACTCAAGGACTAGTAAAGTTCTATGAAACACTATGCTCATGGTAGATGGAAAGTATGAGTATGAGTTTGCTCTTGCTGAGAATGTCATTTTTCTGGACGTGAGAGATTTGTGTGCAGCAGTAATTATTATAGTCAAACATAAAACTGGTGCCATGGAAAAACCTTATCACTAAATATATCAAAAAAATGCTTCTGTTCCATTGACCAACATAGCAGTATACTTCAGTCATGTGGTGTTTAAAACCAACTTTATTAGTTATTGAGTTATGAAACACTGAGGGCACATAGAGCTCGATAAGGTCTTTCCATATGTGTTATTTTAAAAATGACAAAAAGGGATATGGAAGGCTGTTTAATGATATTGACTGTATTCTGTATTTGTACTATATGTCTTCTGCTGGGTGGGCCTGCTGTGAGATGTGTGAATGACTGTGTGCCCTTCCCATAATATTTCTGTCTTAAATCGGGAGGCTTGGCATGACTAACGAACAGGTGAGATGTGTGCATCTCATTGAAATGTACAGCACAGAAAGCAGCTCCTGCATGCTGTACTCTTCTGAAATTTACAACACAGAAAGCAGCTCCTGCATGCTGTACTCTTCTTAAATGACCCTCTTGGCCCTTTCCTTAGAGCATATGGTTAATGAGGCGATGTCTATGTGATCGAACACTCCGGCACATTTTAATTCCATTTTATACCTGGACTCTTTTCCTTTCACCTTGGAGTTGTCAGAGGCATCTCTGGGCTTTTACAGTTCCGAGGAACGGGAGGGTATTGTAAACATGGGTTGAGGAGTTATTGCAACCAGGAGAGGCCACATTAATCACAGCTCTATTGATATGTCAGGTGTAACTGGTGGATTTTATATTGTGCTAGTTCCTTTGAGTGAAATTGCAAGACTTATGAAATCTGTCAGTTCCTTTTGTGCTTGCTGATATCCGGGATTGTGTTACTAGGAGTGCACAGAAACACACACACACACACACACACACACACACACAAACACACACACACACACCAGACCTGGGTCAAATTCCTTATGTGACATACTAGAACCTTGGTCAAGCTTCTGAGTGTTTTCAGATTTTACCAATACCAAGTATTTAAAATGTAGGGGGCACAAACATGCTTGGGGTGGGGGGTGCCATGGAACCCACTCTTGACAGCTTCGCTCAAACAACTCATTTATCTCGAAGGTGGCACTGTTGATAGAGGCAGTTTGATCCATGCTAACACACAAGTCTCATAACAGGGGGTTTGGATTGAGCTTTCTGTAACCCCAGTGACTGTTATCATGGCCTTGCCAATAAATCTTATCTTTAGATGCTTTAGAAAGGCAGTCTTTGGCTACATTTAAGCCCTCTATTTGCCTGCTCGGTGTGTTCTTTTCCAGTTACTCAGAGCTGTTGGGAAGGTTGGCCATAGTTTTAACTCCTCTCAGTATTAGCTAGTGGCATAATGGTAACTGTGTATATAGGGAACATTTCTGACTGTGTCAAGTATATGTGTATATATAGCCATGTGTGGGCATGTGTATACATGCATTGAGTTTCTACCAGACCTGGGTCACAGAAGTATTTGAAATTATTTAACACTTTAGATGCCAGTAAAACTTGAAAATGCTCCTGCAAATCCCTTCAAATTTCTAGGTTCAATAAAACATGAAAGTAATATTGTACTGAATATTACTGCAAATAGATGTTTCTTTTTTAATTGTCAGTAATCTGCAGTTACCTTCCTGGTATCTGAAGTGTTAACATATTTGAAGTAATGCTTTTTCCAGGCCTGGCCTCTCCTTTGGTCAGACAGGAGGGTGTGTGGGGCTGTGTGTGAAGGGGAGACAATACTCAGGGAATAAACAGTCAGTGGTTGACTGACGGTACTATAATCTGTCTCCCCTCTCCTACAGGGCCCCAGTAATGATATTATAATCATTGTTATTTTATGATGCATTGCTTGTGCTAAGTCTCTGTAAGCACAGTGGGATAAGAGGCTGTGTAACTGTGTCTGAAAAGCAGCCCCTCCTCTCACCTTAGCAAAGCTCTCTCTCTCCGAGGCTCATCCTTGTCTCTGTGTTGGTGACCCCTGACCTCTTGGGAGCACTCCTGTGCCTTACCTGGCCTCTCCTGGGCATGAGTGGGAACAGGAGAGGCCTGGTTTTCTGCATGGAGGGATGAGGTAATACCTTTTCTCCACATCCTGCGAATGTGCGCACTGTGAACACTGATCTGCAGAGAGAAAAGGGGAAGTAATGAAAAATCTGGTGCAGGAACTTCTGGGCTTCCAAAATGTGCAACCGTCCACTGGTTATGAAAGCTTTTACTTGAGGTCTGAGGATAAATATTCTCGAGAATCGACTGCTTCATAATCTTTTTACTAAATTTAAAAAAAAAAGACTATTTAAAGTTGCATTTTATGTGTACGTTCAGGTATATTCTTAACAATGGGTTTAGTTTTGAAATGGGCACAAACCCTTTAAAAAAAAAAAAAAAACTTTCTTGAAAACAAAGCTTCTCACTTCATACTGTATGATGTAAGTCTTATGTTAGCATGCACTTTAGTGACACATCTGTAAAAAATGCAGCCCTCGAATTTCGTTGCCCAAACTGACCAGATTTTAAGGTATTACAGCTTTGCAGAGGATTTACTTTTAAAAATATCATTATTTTCTTTACCTCAAAGAAACATTTTTTCATCAGACAATTCCTTGGTGATGCTCAGCAGAAGTGTCATCCAACTAAGGAACTGGAAGTCCCTCTAGATGTGTGTACAGAACTGTACTGGACTTTATGACTTTTGCTGCCTAAGTGCCTTTCTGGAGCATCTCAGGTGCGCTGGCCACACACTGGCGTCTCTTCTTCACAGAAGAGCTGAGCAGAACAGCCGTAGTGCTGTGCACTGGGGGGCCCCACTGCTGGGTCCCGCTGGTGGGCCCCACTGCTGTAGCCCCACTGCGGCAGCCCTACTGGTGGCCCCACTACTACAGCCCCACTGCCGGCCCTCGCTGCTGCAGCCCCACTGGTGGGCAGCACTGCTGCAGCCCCAATGGTGGGCCCCACTGCTGCAGCCCCGCTGCTGTGGCCCCACTGGTGGGCCCCACTGCCGGCCCTCGCTGCTGCAGCCCCACTGGTGGGAAGCACTGCTGCAGCCCCACTGCTGGCCCTCACTGGTGAGCCCCACTGGTGGGCCCCACTGCTGCAGCCCCACTGCTGGCCCTCACTGGTAAGCCCCACTGGTGGGCCCCACTGCTGCAGCCCCACTGGTGGGCCCCACTGCTGTGGCCCCACTGCTACAGCCCCACTGGTGAGCCCCACTGCTGCAGCCACACTGCTGGAGTTCACTGGGTCAGATGTGCCTTTTCACACACAGGTGTATTTCAGTAGTAGAGTGTAAATATCAGTTATTTTTTTAAATGTACATGTGACCAAACCTGTGTAAAATACTTCATTGTAAAAAGCTGCTTTATTTAAGGAGGGATTCACTGTCTCCTGCAAATTAAAATCATAAATCAAAAAGAATGTGAGACTCTTTGTGTGATTTCCCCCTCTCCGTCTTCAGATATAGTTTTTCATTGTTTGTGTGTGCTTGCGCACGGTTGTGTGGGTGTGCGCTTATCTTGTGTGTGTGGGGCAGGTAGGTGGGGGGGGGGGGGGTGTAAATGTTCGGTAGATTTAGAGAGAGTGATATACATGCCCTGGAGCCTTTCATGTCTTGGCAGCGATGGTAATATGAGAAGTAATTTGCAGTAAAATATGCGATTACAGTGAAGAGGCGTGCCTGTCAAAAGTCGTTTCAGACCTGTAGAACACTTTTTTTGTTTCCTGATGACATTACCAATGGCTAAATCAACACTCATTCATGTAACCTTTACAAAAGCGATTTAGCTAAAGCACTTCCGGATTTGTGCCTGCGGCCTTGCTCTGTTATTAAGGAATATTTTACCTGTGTATCTGCAAATAACTCAATTAAAGGAGCAGGAGAGTAATTATTGAAAATGCTTGTGCTGGCTGTACCAGGCAGAGCAAAGAGGGTGTCTGTATTCGGGCTGGTGATGGACATGGGCTGACGCGCAGAGAAAACGCCTGCAGTTACAGACCTTAATCATCCGTCATCACTGCCGGTCTGGAGCACAGCTGAGTCCCTCGGTTCTGTCGTGTGCTGGTAACCACAGTATCTATCAAAGAAAATGAGGAATGCCACCCAGCTCTGTTTCCCTTCATGAACCACGTCCTGCCGTATGTGAACCCGACGTTGTTCAACTTTTTGGAATTAGAAAATAAGTTCCAGCGTTTTGGCTCAGCCCTGAGCGGTTGAGTCTGCCGTGACAGGGTTCGACTTCAGCTGCGGTGGTTGTAAATGAACGCGGAACTTCAGGGTAGGGTCTGTCGGCTTTATTTCTCCCTCTGATCACTAGAGTGCCTTCGAGCAAACAAGGGAGCGCTTATCTGCTCTCGTGCAGTAGTGTCCATGTTTTAGAAACGGGAGAAACACGCTGGTCTTTTGGACAGGGTTGCACTTTAAATATGATTGAAACCGACATCTTGATCCAGATCTACATTGTGTTCGCTCAAAAAAAACCCATCGTTACAAAGATAAGGTCAATTTACGCTATTTGCAAGATCACCGGGACACACAATAAATTGTACATTAGCTTAGAGAAAACAAATGAGGTTGTAAATGTAGCTCTTCCTGCCTGCACAATGTGCAATGATAGATCTCGCCGTCTTCGTTTGCCCTAGCTCAACCGCAAACTCGCTTTCCGGCTGTAATAGATTCACATAAATGTGTGGCATCCAATTCAATTCTGCTGCTTCTCTTGAGGATTTGCTTGGCAGCATTCTTTGCACCTAGAAAGCATATTATACTGTATATGCTGAATATAATTTTTCTTCTGTTTTCTTTGCTGTTACCCTCACCTCCATTATAATAATAAACTTTATTTATATAGCACTTATCAAAGCATAGTTACAAAGTGACTCACAAAAGTTTAAAACAAGGAGTTAAAACATATAGATTAAAAAACAGACAATAATAAAATCATAAAACTGAAGCGAGATAAGAACACGGAAATTGAAAGTGAAAAAAAAACTTGGATACAATACAGCAAAAAAAAAAACATTAGAACAAAATCTAAAAAACAAATTGAGAAAGTAATAATGAAGGAAAGGCTAGCCTATAAAAATGAGTGAAAATGAGTTTTTAAAAGTGATTTAAAGGAAGACAGACTGGGCAGGTTGCTCCAGAGCCTCGGGCCTCTGAAGAGGCTCGATTCCCCTCGGCTTTCAGTGTAGCCTGAGGAGCAGCCTGAGAGCCCGAGAGCCAGAGGAACAGCCAGAGAGCCCGAGAGCCCAAGGAACAGCCAGAGAGCCTGAGGAGCAGCCAGAGAGCCTGAGAGCCCAAAGAACAGCCAGAGAGCCTGAGGAGCAGCCAGAGAGCCTGAGAGCCCAAGGAACAGCCAGAGAGCCTGAGGAGCAGCCAGAGAGCCTGAGAGCCCGAGGAACAGCCAGAGAGCCTGAGGAGCAGCCAGAGAGCCTGAGAGCCCGAGGAACAGCCAGAGAGCCTGAGGAGCAGCCTGAGAGCCTGAGAGCCCGAGGAACAGCCAGAGAGCCTGAGGAGCAGCCAGAGAGCCTTGAGAGCCCGAGGAGCAGCCAGAGAGCATGAGATCCCGAGGAACAGCCAGAGAGCCTGAGGAGTAGCCAGAGAGCCTGAGGAACAGCCAGAGAGCCTGAGGAACAGCCAGAGAGCCTGAGGAGCAGCCAGAGAGCCTGAGAGCCCGAGGGACAGCCAGAGAGCCTGAGGAGCAGCCAGAGAGCCTGAGAGCCCAAGGAGCAGCAAGAGAGCCTGAGGAGCAGCCAGAGAGACAGTGGAGCAGCCAGAGAGACTGAGCAGCAGCCAGAGAGACAGTGGAACAGCCAGAGAGCCTGAGGAGCAGCCAGAGAGACTGAGGAGCAGCAGGAGAGACAGAGGAGCAGCCAGAGAGCCTTGAGATCCCGAGGAGCAGCCAGAGAGCATGAGATCCCGAGGAGCAGCCAGAGAGCCAGAGAGCCCGAGGAGCAGCCAGAGAGCCTGAGGAGCAGCCAGAGAGCCTGAGGAACAGCCAGAGAGCCTGAGGAGCAGCCAGAGAGCCTGAGAGCCCGAGGGACAGCCAGAGAGCCTGAGGAGCAGCCAGAGAGCCTGAGAGCCCAAGGAGCAGCAAGAGAGCCTGAGGAGCAGCCAGAGAGACAGTGGAGCAGCAGGAGAGACAGAGGAGCAGCCAGAGAGCCTTGAGATCCCGAGGAGCAGCCAGAGAGCATGAGATCCTGAGGAGCAGCCAGAAAGCTTGAAGAACTGCCAGAGAGCCTGAGGAACAGCCAGAGAGCCTGAGAGCCAGAGGAGCAGCCAGAGAGCCTGAGGATCAGTCAGAGAGCCTGAGGAACAGCCAGAGAGCCTGAGGAGCAGCCAGAGAGCCTGAGAGCCCAAGGAGCAGCAAGAGAGCCTGAGGAGCAGCCAGAGAGACAGTGGAGCAGCCAGAGAGACTGAGCAGCAGCCAGAGAGACAGTGGAACAGCCAGAGAGCCTGAGGAGCAGCCAGAGAGACTGAGGAGCAGCAGGAGAGACAGAGGAGCAGCCAGAGAGCCTTGAGAGCCCGAGGAGCAGCCAGAGAGCATGAGATCCCGAGGAGCAGCCAGAGAGCCTGAGAGCCTGAGGAGCAGCCAGAGAGCCTGAGGAGCAGCTTGAGAGCCCGAGGAGCAGCCAGAGAGCCTGAAGAACAGCCAAAGAGCCTGAGGAGCAGCCAGAAAGCTTGAAGAACTGCCAGAGAGCCTGAGGAACAGCCAGAGAGCCTGAGAGCCAGCCAGAGGAGCAGCCAGAGAGCCTGAGGAACAGCCAGAGAGTCTGAGGAACAGCCAGAGAGCCTGAGGAGAAGCAACAGAGCTTGAGGAACAGCCAGAGAGCCTGAGGAACAGCCAGAGAGCTTGAGGAGCAGCCAGAGAGCCTGAGGACCAGTCAGAGAGACAGAGGAACAGCCAGAGAGTCTGAGGAGCAGCCAGAGACAGAGGAACAGCCAGAGAGCCCGATGAGCAACCAGAGAGCCCGATGAGCAGCCAGAGAGCCTGAGGAGCAGCCAGAGAGTCTGAGAGCCCAGGGAGCAGCAAGAGAGCCTGAGGAGCAGCCAGAGAGACTGAGGAGCAGTCAGAGAGCCTGAGGAGGCTCCAGAGAGCCTGAGGAACAGCCAGAGAACCTGAGAGCCAGAGGAGCAGCCAGAGAGCCTAAGGAACAGCCAGAGAGCCTGAGGAGAAGCAAGAGAGACTGAGGAGCAGTCAGAGAGCCTGAGGAGGCTCCAGAGATCCTGAGGAACAGCCAGAGAGCTTGAGGAGCAGCCAGAGAGACAGAGGAGCAGCCAGAGAGACAGAGGAACAGCCAGAGAGCCTGAGGAACAGCCAGAGAGTCCGAGGAGCAGCCAGAGACAGAGGAACAGCCAGAGAGCCTGAGGAGCAGCCAGAGAGACAGAGCAACAGCCAGAGAGCCTGATGAGCAGCCAGAGAGCCTGAGGAGCAGCCAGAGAGCCTGAGAGCCCAAGGAGCAGCAAGAGAGCCTGAGGAGCAGCCAGAGAGCCCGAGAGCCAGAGGAACAGCCAGAGAGACTGAGGAGCAGTCAGAGAGCCTGAGGAACAGCCAGAGAGCCTGAGGAGGCTCCAGAGAGCCTGAGGAACAGCCAGAGAGCTTGAGAGCCAGAGGAGCAGCCAGAGAGCCTGAGGAACAGCCAGAGACCCTGAGGAGAAGCAAGAGAGCCTGAGGAACAGCCAGAGTGCCCGAAGAGTAGCCCGAGAGCCTGGGGAACAGCCAGAGAGACTGAGGAGCAGTCAGAGAGCCTGAGGAACAGCCAGAGAGCCTGAGGAGGCTCCAGAGAGCCTGAGGAACAGCCAGAGAGCTTGAGAGCCAGAGGAGCAGCCAGAGAGCCTGAGGAACAGCCAGAGACCCTGAGGAGAAGCAAGAGAGCCTGAGGAACAGCCAGAGTGCCCGAAGAGTAGCCAGAGAGCCTGGGGAACAGCCAGAGAACTTGAGGAGCAGCCAGAGAGACAGAGGAGCAGCCAGAGAGCCTGAAGAACAGCCAAAGAGCCTGAGGAGCAGCCAGAAAGCTTGAAGAACTGCCAGAGAGCCTGAGGAACAGCCAGAGAGCCTGAGAGCCAGAGGAGCAGCCAGAGAGCCTGAGGAACAGCCAGAGAGTCTGAGGAACAGCCAGAGAGCCTGAGGAGAAGCAACAGAGCTTGAGGAACAGCCAGAGAGCCTGAGGAACAGCCAGAGAGCTTGAGGAGCAGCCAGAGAGCCTGAGGACCAGTCAGAGAGACAGAGGAACAGCCAGAGAGTCTGAGGAGCAGCCAGAGACAGAGGAACAGCCAGAGAGCCCGATGAGCAACCAGAGAGCCCGATGAGCAGCCAGAGAGCCTGAGGAGCAGCCAGAGAGTCTGAGAGCCCAGGGAGCAGCAAGAGAGCCTGAGGAGCAGCCAGAGAGACTGAGGAGCAGTCAGAGAGCCTGAGGAGGCTCCAGAGAGCCTGAGGAACAGCCAGAGAACCTGAGAGCCAGAGGAGCAGCCAGAGAGCCTAAGGAACAGCCAGAGAGCCTGAGGAGAAGCAAGAGAGACTGAGGAGCAGTCAGAGAGCCTGAGGAGGCTCCAGAGATCCTGAGGAACAGCCAGAGAGCTTGAGGAGCAGCCAGAGAGACAGAGGAGCAGCCAGAGAGACAGAGGAACAGCCAGAGAGCCTGAGGAACAGCCAGAGAGTCCGAGGAGCAGCCAGAGACAGAGGAACAGCCAGAGAGCCTGAGGAGCAGCCAGAGAGACAGAGCAACAGCCAGAGAGCCTGATGAGCAGCCAGAGAGCCTGAGGAGCAGCCAGAGAGCCTGAGAGCCCAAGGAGCAGCAAGAGAGCCTGAGGAGCAGCCAGAGAGCCCGAGAGCCAGAGGAACAGCCAGAGAGACTGAGGAGCAGTCAGAGAGCCTGAGGAACAGCCAGAGAGCCTGAGGAGGCTCCAGAGAGCCTGAGGAACAGCCAGAGAGCTTGAGAGCCAGAGGAGCAGCCAGAGAGCCTGAGGAACAGCCAGAGACCCTGAGGAGAAGCAAGAGAGCCTGAGGAACAGCCAGAGTGCCCGAAGAGTAGCCAGAGAGCCTGGGGAACAGCCAGAGAACTTGAGGAGCAGCCAGAGAGACAGAGGAACAGCCAGAGAGGCTATGGACCAGTCAGAGAGACAGAGGAACAGCCATAGAGTCTGAGGAGCAACCAGAGACAGAGGAACAGCCGGAGAGCTCGACGAGCAGCCAGAGAGCCTGAGGAGCAGCCATAGAGACAGTGGAACAGCCAGAGAGACTGAGGAGCAGCCAGAGAGACAGTGGAACAGCCAGAGAGCCTGAGGAGCAGCCAGAGAGATTGAGGAGCAGCAGGAGAGACAGAGGATCAGCCAGAGAGCCTGAGCAACAACCAGAGAGCCTGAGGAACAACCAGAGAGCATGAACAGCAGGCAGAGAGCTTGAGGAGCTGCCAGAGACCCTGAGGAGCAGCCAGAGAGGCATAACTCGAGGATCTCTGGCTCTATGAAGGCTCGTAGAGGTTTAAAAGCTCAGAGATACAGATGGGAGCTGGACATGAGAACGCTTCAAAGATAATCAATAAAACTTTTAAATCAATCCTGGATTTTACAGGCCGCCAAAGGAGAAAAGCTAAAATGGGTGCAGTATGTTCTGCCCTTATCAAGAGTCTGTCTGCAGTGTTTTGAACTGTTTGTAATCTATCCATACTTTTTTGGCTTAGATTGTAAAGCGAATTGTGATACTCAAGACATGATACAGTTTCCAGTTGATAAAAACGGTTACATTTTGGAAAGCCTCCTGAGTTGGAGGAAACATCAATGTGCTACTGACTTGAAATGTTTGTTCAAGTTTAGATTACAGTCAAATATGATTCCCAGATTTCTGCAGCTGGGCATCATATTTTGAATAACAGTTCAAGAGGTGAGGGGCCAATTAGAATTACTTCAGATTTACTCCTGCTGTAGGTCATTTGAAGACATCCAGTTTTGAACATCGAAAATACAGTTTTAAAGAATGGATAGTCAAATTGAGACTGGTTCATCAGCATTACAGTGGAAGTTAACATTATGTTTTCTGATCATATGACCCAGCCAGCTCATCTATGCTTTGGCTTTCTGAACACTGGGATCATATCATTTACTTTCACTGCCACATAATTAATCGACTCAACCAACTCATGAGAAGGTGGCTGTACAATATGTATAGAAAGTGTATTTGAGGCTTCTGTAACACATCTACAGGTTACGCCTATAGGCTATGAAACTCTAACGTATGAGCATGCATGCCTAGCCCATCTTCTTTCACTGTACTTCAGTCGTCCCTTAATTGTTTGCACAATTTGGTGTTCAGAGCTTTACTGAAATTGTCAAATTCACCGAATCTAATGCACTTTGAATTACCAGTGTAGGTCAAATGGAAAGCTGTGATAAGCTGCTCTGAAGCTAGCTTGGTGCAGCTGCAGTACAATAGCGGAGAGCTCCAGCCCTCATGATGCGTGAGAATCGTGCCTGAAGCACCAATCTCACGCTCACACGCACAACTCCGGGAATCATACGTTTCGTTCCAGTCGACTGTGCTGGCTTTTCCATGGCTCTGATGGATAATTCCACTCATTCTTAAATGTGGGTGCCTTGAAAATATGGACGCCCCCACCCACCCGTCCACACTTTGTGCGTTGGATTTTTGAGCCGTGGGATCAATGCATTGTCTCGACAGTAATATTTTCCACTGCTTCTTCAAAGGCTGCCAGATCACTGAATCCCAACTTCCTAAACTTACCTGCTCCCCAACACACAGCATATGGTGTTTTCATGAACATATATCTCAAAATGGCATTTCCACCAGTATCTGTAAAAAATATGCAAACTGCTTTATGATGTAAGTATACAGGAGTACTCGAGTCTCAGTTTTAATTTAGGTGAAGAGGGAATTAAACAATAATTATTACTACCTACTGTAAAAATCCACCCATTTTGTTTTCCCATTCTTAGACTCAGGACATAAAATAGACTTGAAATTGCATTTGCTTTCTCCAAACACATTTAAATTAGCATCTTATATTTTTTCATGAGGGAAATATTGATTTATTGCTTGTAATAAGCAGAGCATTTGCTGTTTGGATAACGGTGAAGGATATTCCTTGCAGGTTTGGCCCTAATGAATAAAACAAGATGTGAAATTAGCATATGGTTCTAAGCAGTAAAATTAAACATGGGTGCAGCTCCCAAGTGGTGTGTTCCTTCATGATAGTGAAGGGAGAGTGAGGTTTCATGACCTTGTAATGGGTTTGGCCTTAATGAGCTGTGAGTCAGTGACTTGCTTGAACCAATAGAAACACTATGAATCTAATTAGTGAGTGACCGAGCATAGCTTGTCTTATTTGTAGTTTCTTGAAACCTTTTTATCCCATATGGTGTTAAGCAGGTGCCGGTTAGCTGGCCACTTTGGAAACATGACAGGCCCTTTTCTCTGTGCCGGTGAAATGACTCAAATTCTGGGCCTAACCGCCTGTTCTCCCATCACTGCCTCAAGCCACTACTGGCCCTGCAGCTGACTTTGGCCAGACGTCCTGTGGGAGGAAAGGCTCACTTTTGCACTAACCTGGGATGGAGGGCTTTCTGCTGAGAGGGGAGCAGTGATTCCTCTGGTCCACGGGCCTGATCTTGGAAAGCCACTGGATCTGCTGCTTTTTCTTGGTTCTCAGCCTGTTTTTGATCAGCTGGAGCAGCTGAGTCCATATTTCACTCACCTCACTTCGGTTTTATGAGACTGAATTGGTTGCTGATCTAAAGCTTGGCAGATCTCTGGCTCTCCAGGTCTGGATTTCAGGCCCCCCGCCTTGGTCAGTGCCTCCGCTGGTCAGGCCGATGCTGTGAAGTCCTCCAGCTGAACCTGTGCAGCTCAGGGCTTTCGGCTGATACAGGTGCGCAGATGTCATGTACCCACTTCAGAGTCCCATCATCACTTCTCCCCATGCCCGAGGACCAGCCTGCGTCAGCTGCGCAGTAGCTGCAGCTGCAGCTGCCCTGCTACCTGACTGCAGGGCGGAAAAAGGCGGTTTGCCAGCCGTGTGTATTTCAGAAGATGGAGGTGCATGTGAGTGAACCCTCCTGGGCGGGCAGGAAATACGGAAATGGGGAGGGCCACAGTTGTGATCGGGTTGCTCTAATCTGAGGGTAAACTGTGGAAAAGCCATCAGGCATTCTGAATTGGGGTGAAAAAATGGAACCTAAAAGCAATTATGCTTTCAAAATTGGGGTGAAAAATGGGAAATAAAGGGGTGAACAATGTGTCTGGTTAAAGGTAGTGTGCATGAGAGCGAAAACCTAAAAATAAGAATGGAACAAGCTGTGGAACAGCCAGGAGCTCAGGTGCATAATTGACTGATGGGAATGGCCAACATTCGTTTACAGCTGGCAATAGACGGACCTCTCTGCACCCCACGAACTCTACACCCTCGAGTCTGACTGCCTGGGTGCCCTGGGAGCCGTAGAGCCACGCCGGGTGTAGGAGCGCTCTGTGCTGATTGGCCTGTACATGGGAGCTGGGGCTATTTCCTGCCACTCGGAAATCCCCAAGGGTCATCAGGAAAACACTGGCAGTCCTGGCGGCCTTTGTGATTGGTTTGATCTCTGTGGTCTGCAGTGAAATTGGGAGGGAAAGCAGCGGAGAGTTTAGTGGTGGGAGGGACCTCTCCCTGTCAAACCCGCTGAATCCACTGCTATCTCCATTTTGGCTCTGAAACTCCAAACGTGCACTTGCTGCACTCGTGTTCCATGCCATTTTTGGTACTTCATGTAATGAATGTGTATCAAAGAGCGATGATACTGTACACAAATGTAGCTACTATGAGTCTTTGTTCCTGTGTTTCTTACCCCAGTTTGGAATCCCTTCTGGCAGGGGTCTATAACCTGGCTTCATGGAGGTCTATAAATTTTGTTATTACTCAGCACTTAAGTGATCAATAAAGCAGCTGATTGAACAATTAACTTACTTTAACTACTTTCTTAGGTCTGATTTGGTTGTTGAGTAAAAACAAAAACCTGCAGACCCTGTGGATCTCAAGGACCAGTATTACAGACCCCTGTCATAGGGCATTTAAAATGTACTTATTTATTTATTATAACCTTTATTTATACAGGGTAGGTTGACTGAGCACACATGCGCTTTTACAGCGACACCCTGGTAATGTCCCCTCAAGTACCCTAACCTGTACCGGGAGGAAACCCATGCAAAATGATAACAACAAAGCCGTGTCAACCATTTTCCAGTTGATTAATTGAATTTCAATACCTTCCCTGAATTGTCTGAACTGAAATGGAATGGACCTTGCTTGCCAGTTTGGCCAAGGGAGAGTATCTGTACCTCCTCTCAGTCAATATATAATGTTGTCCTTTTGTACTGACTTCACTCTACACGAGGAACAAAATAGCTCACTTCCTGTCGCTATACATCACCAGAAGGTATTAAAACATTATGCTTCAATTATCTACATATGTAGTGTACTGTTGTGTGCCATTGTTGTCAATCATTGTTAACAGTTAGTCTAAGTGTTGCTGTGCAACTATTTGTACACTTCCTGTTTGGCAGTGCTTGGGACATACCCAACCTGACCCAATGTTACTGAGCTAATAGGCTCATTGCCCAATAAAGTCACAGCGTGCCTTCACGCCCCATAGGGTTCTGATCTAGATGCAGATCTTTAGCCCCAAAGGTCATAATTACACAAAGTCTGAATCGGCTCCATAAAAGCGTGCACATACAGCTCTGTAGTGTTTGTAATCACTGACCCGACTTTGGTGGTCACAGATGCAGTGGACTCTAATTAAATTATTGATTGCCAGAGGCACAATCACATTGGAGTCCTGTGCAAGTGCAATGAGCCAGACCTGCTCTCTCTGTAAATCAAAATCATGAAATAAATGTTATTTTTTTATTATTATTATTATTATTTTTTTTAATCGGGGTACATTGATCACTTTCATAGCCTTCCACAAAAAATGAGGTCTGAAAGTAAGGCAGAATGGCTTCTGATCATTTATTGAACATTCAGATGAGTACAGTCACAGCACAGCTTCAAATACTTCAGGGACCACGCTTGTAAATTGTATCATATGAGGATGCAGAATAAATCAGAGTGAATGTAACCGCCATCAAACAAATTTAACTGGGATACTCGGGTTCCTGGGATACTAATCATCTTCCCATCAACAAAATGAGATATCTGCAAATTCGAATAGACCCTGGAGAGGTAGTTCTGATTAAATTATGTCCCCTTATTTTTGAGGACCTGGAGAATAGAAATCAATATTTCCCCTCAAAGGAAAGACTGGAACAGTTCAGATATTGACGCTTCCCAAACTGTCATATTTTACCTCCACACGACTCCCCAGATAAATGACTCTGTGTTCTTAACCAGGCTGTCGCTATATGTCACCAGAAGGTATTAAAACATTATGCTTCAATTATCTACATATGCCCCAAAGTTTGAATGCAGCTGATTCCAGCTGATGCCAAGAACAACCATTCAGGTCAACTCAAATGAGAAAATAGGTGGCAGAAGTAAAAAAATTTTTTTTAAAAAGCATCTTATCCTTGTCTTGTTGAAAGCCTGGTCAAATGCTCATAAAGTAACTCAGAGTGACCTTTTAGAATGCCCTGTGTTCAGCTGAAATTCCTACCTGTCACCTGTCTAGTTTCTCCTCGTACTTCATAAGGGAACTTGTAGGTTGATGAGGAAATGATAGGGAACTGAAGTGGTTCTATTTATAAACTGTCCAATACGTATTGGCAATAGTTTAACGCTTCAGATTCAGGTTAAAATCTGAATACACTTGAATGCCTTGTGGAAGTATCTGACACCCTAGACCTGGGCTTTATTGTAGACAGGGGGGTTGAGGTGTACACAGCTGGGTGAGTTATGGAGGCACCAGGCCAGCGTCAAACAAACATTCTTTACATGATTGAGCATTTTTAGCTCCCATGGATCCACAGGAGTGTTTTCAAATGTTACTGGTATATGAAGAGTAAAACCAAAGTACCATATTTCAAAGGAATATTTCACCAAAGTCAGGTAAGTACTGTCAGGAACCAATAGCTACACCCACTCATTTTCATGCAATGGTTGCATCACTGGACACCGGGTCCTCACCTCCTTTTAGTTACTTCCAAACTAAACATCATTCAGACCCTGATCATTTTCAAGGTTTTTTTTTCATGGACTTTCCCAAACCTTACAGTAGTCAAAAAAACTATTTTAATAAGCAAATACATACAAACATTTCATTCTCTCTATCAGTTATGTTTAGATCTGATCAAATACATGTGTTAAGACTCTGACAGCACTGATGTAGACGGTAGTATAGGAAATGTAATAAAACATTGGAGTCACTCCTCTTGCCTCAAGAGGTTTGAAATCAATCTACTTTTTTCTTGTCGACATTCTCCCTCTGTGTGTTCTATCAAATCCTTCATTTTTATCACTGCTGTCACTATCTGCCGATAGCCAGGTAAACCTGTCCTTCCTCCAAAACGAGAACCAGCACACTGCTCATTTGGGGGCAGTTATTTAAAAGACAAACAAACGCAAGCACTTCCATAGAGCCACTGAATGATCCTGCATGTATTAAGTATCTATGTATTTGTATATGAAATGGAGAGAGAGAGAGAGAGAGAGACATATCTTATTGTTTATTTATTTTTTATTTATGTGTAGGTTAAGTGTAACTATTAAGGGATATTGAATTAAATGAAGAAAATCCCTGAAGAAGGCCTTTTTCAGCCATATATGTTCTCTTTGGTGAGATACAATTTGTATTTTATTATCTGTTTATTTTGCCTCCACTGCCCAAAAACAACACTTACACCCACAGAGCAAAAAGAAACAAGAAGAAAAACAACAAGTACAAACAAATTCATCATCCGTACACCCCTATATATGCAGCAAGAATACAGAATTACGACCATAACTGCACAAATATCATATGTCGATTCATGTACATATTGCACCTTATTTGTCCAATACACATATTGCACATTATCGCATATACTGTACATATTACCAAAAATACATCAAGCACTGTATAATTGCATTAAGTGAGTTCCATTTTCCAATTCATACAGTTCTCAATTTACCTTGGAAATCCCCACCCCAGAACTGGGGGTGAGTGTATGTATGTACGTACGTATGTATGTAAGTACATACGTGTGTGTGTGTGCGTATATGTATGTATGTACGTACGCACGTACGTACAGACTGATGGATGGGTGTATGCATGGACGTATGTACGTACGGATTGATGGATGGGTGCATGTATGTGTGTACCAATGGATGGATGGGTGTATGCATGTGTGTGTGTATGTATGTATATATGTATGTACATACGTGTATGGATGGATGGATGGAAGGATGGATGGGTGTATGCATGTGCGTATGGGTCATCGGTCTGACCCCCAGTGCTGGTTAAGCGTTCTCAGACAGAGTGGGACAGAAGAGTTTTTTCTCTTCTCTTTTCTCTTATTTGTCTCTCTGTATTTTCTCTTATTACAGTTCAGAACCCTAAAACACCTTCCTGTAGACGAGAGTTCACATCTCCTGTGAAGGACATGAGTGGGGTCAGGGGCAATACTTCCTGCCAGTCTAATAATTATTTTATTGCAGGTATTAGAGAAAGCCATAGCCAACTATAAGCCATCTATAAACCACACTGTATACCCACACAGGAAATTAAACCACACTGTACACCCACACAGAGAGTTAAATCACACTGTACACCCACACAGAGAGTTAAATCACACTGTACACCCACACAGAGAGTTAAATCACACTGTACACCCACACAGAGAGTTAAAACCACACTGTACACCCACACAGAAAGTTAAATCCACACTGTACACCCACACAGGAAGTTAAACCACACTGTACACCCACACAGAGAGTTAAATCACACTGTACACCCACACAGAGAGTTAAACCACACTGTACACCCACACAGAGAGTTAAATCCACACTGTACACCCACACAGAGAGTTAAACCACACTGTACACCCACACAGAGAGTTAAACCACACTGTACACCCACACAGAGAGTTAAATCCACACTGTACACCCACACAGAGAGTTAAACCACACTGTACACCCACTCATAGAGTTAAACAACACTGTACACCCACTCAGAGAGTTAAACCACACTGTACACCCACATAGAGAGTTAAACCACACTGTACACCCACACAAGAAGTTAAACCACACTGTACACCCACTCATAGAGTTAAACAACACTGTACACCCACTCAGAGAGTTAAACCACACTGTACACCCACATAGAGAGTTAAACCACACTGTACACCCACACAAGAAGTTAAACCACACTGTACACCCACACAGAGAGTTAAACCACACTGTAAACCCACACAGAGAGTTAAACCACACTGTACACCCACACAGAGAGTTAAACCACACTGTACACCCACACAGCGAGTTAAAACCACACTGTACACCCACACAGCGAGTTAAACCACACTATACACCCACACAGAAAGTTAAACCACACTGTACACCCTAAACGCCTCAACTTGCATCAGGCTCGCTGGGCCCTGTTTTTTGCCTGTTTTAATTTCACATTGTCTTACAGACCAGGCTCCAAGAACACCAAACACGATGCCCTCTCCCGCCAGTTCTGCACCTCTGAGGAGAGCCCCAAACAGGAGACCATCTTACCAGCTAAATGTTTAGCGGCCGCAGTGGTGTGGGACGTTGAAAGCGCAGTGTGTAATGCCCAGCAGAAAGAACCCTCTCCTAATAACTGTCGGGCTAACTTGTTGTTTGTCTCCAGATCTGTACATTCTCAGGTTCTCCAGTGGGGGCACTCTTCCCAGTTTACCTGCAACCCAGGAGCTAGAACAACACTGGCCTTCATTCGACAGTGGTTCTGGTGGCCCGCAATAGCTGAGGAAATGAACAGCTTTGTAGCTGCCTACTCTGTGCCCGTAACAAGTCCTCCAACCAGCCCCCTGCTGGTCTGCTTCAACCCCTGCCGGTGCCTAGACGCCCATGGTCCCACCTAGCCCTGGACTTTGTGACTGGTCTTCCCCCATCCGAAGGTAACACCACCATCCTTACAGTAATTGATCGTTTTTCTAAGTCAGTTCACTTTATTCCACTGGTCAAACTCCCATCTGCTAAAGAGACTGCTGAACTTCTGGTCATTCACGTCTTTAAAATTCACGGTTTACCTATAGACATTGTTTCTGACAGAGGCCCTCAGTTTGTTTATAACTTTTGGAGAGAGTTTTGCAGACTCATTGGAGCTTCCGTCAGCCTGTCCTCTGGTTTTCACCCCCAAACCAATGGCCAGACGGAGCGGGCCAATCAAGACCTGGAGCGCATGCTGCGCTGCCTAGCCTCCCTGAACCCATCCTCCTGGAGTCAGCACTTGGCCTGGGCAGAATATGCTCACAACTCCCTTATTGTGGCTTCCACTGGTTTGTCCCCGTTCCAATATTGTCTTGGTTATCAGCCCCCTCTGTTCCCCTCTCAGGAGGAGGAGGCCAGTGTTCCTTCTGTCCAGGCATTTATCCAGCGGTGTCGGCGTACCTGGAGGCAAGCTCGGGAGGTCTTGCTTCGGTCCGGTGAACGGGTGAGGAGGGCAGCAGACCGGTATAGGACCAAGGTTCCCCGTTACCGACGTGGGCAGAGGGTATGGTTGTCCACCAGGGACCTTCCGCTGAGGGAGGGCTCCCGTAAACTAGCATCCCGGTTCATCGGCCCTTACCTCATTTCCAAAGTCACCAGCCCATCAGTAGCCCGCCCTCAAGCTGCCAAGTTCCCTCTGCCGAGTACACCCTTCCTTCCACGTCTCCCGGATGAAGCCCATACGTCAAGATCCTCATTCGCCCCCTACCCCAGCTCCACCCCCCCCCCCCCCACGACTCATCGATGGCACGCCCGCCTATACAGGTACGTTTCCAGTACCTCGTTGATTGGGAGGGTTATGGTCCGGAGGAGAGAAGCTGGGTCCCTGCCCGTGACATCCAGGACCAGTCACTCATCTGGGATTTCTACCACCGGCGCCCTCATTCTGAGACACCAGGAGGTGTCCATGGTGGGGGGGGGGGGGGGGCTGTACTTCCTGGTTTTCAAATTTTGCCTGCTTTCGCCAACTACAAATTTAGCCTGCCTGCTCTGTTAATTATTGCTTCTGGTTTTGGATTATTGCCTGTTTAACTGACCTGGTCTCAGATCCCATTTTTGTACCTTTGCCTGTTTGGATTTTGGGATTGTTTCGAATTATCGACCTTCACCTGGATTGTGATTTACAAGACTTTTGTTTTGCTGGTTCTGTTACTCTGTTTTGTGATAATAAATCGCCAAGTATTTCTCAGATTTTTTGTGTCTGCTTCTGAGTCCTACCCCGGGAACCTGACACTACGATCTGGCCAATATGGACTCAGCAGACCTACGTCAGCTGCAATCAGCCCTGGGACGGCAGGGAGCCCTGCTGGGCGAACACCAGCACCAGCTGGAGTCGGTAAAGCAAGCGCTGGAGTCCTTCGCCGGTACTATGACGGAGGTCACCGCTCAGCTACATCGGCTCCAGCGGTATTTCTCGGATTTTTCAGGTCTGTTTCTGAGTCCTACCCCGGAACCTGACAGGAACACAGGAAAACCAAAAAGCGACAGGCGTAGCTTTGATTCAGTATGGAACACAGGAAATATTTTAACTGCATATGGTGGAATGCCTGGCACACACCGACTGGTTTCTGTTTTCGGCTAAACATTACAACAAAGGAAAAAAGAATAATAATTTGGTAAAATTCTGGTAATCTTGTGCTGCTAACTTGCAATTAGTGTCGAGTTGCAATTGCCTTGCAGCGTAATTGTGTGTGAACCGTTGTGCAGAAGCAAAGGCACAGGTTTATCCAGCATTTAATGCTAGTGCTGGTTTTTGTCACCAAGACTGTCTGACGAGTTTAGACATTACAAAAATGAATCTGGCAGGAAAGCTGAATGGCCTCTTCATCATTTATTATGCTTATGCTCTTGTTGTTAAGTTAAAATTAAGTTAGTGAAGTCAGTCTTTTAACAGATTTAATTTTATACCAAATTCCAACACCATTTTTGAGAGATTGTGGTTTGTTAGAAGAAATAACTGCTCACTTACAGTACTTAGAAGCAAGTAACTTTTCTGGGAGTTTGGGCAGATAACCCAGGAAAACCGAGCCAGACTTGTTCCTGCTGTGGTTGCAGTGGGAAAGCAGGGGGTTCTGTTCCAGAAGGCGCTCTTGGGGAGGGATCTCCCCAGCACCCAGCTACCATCCTGCATTGAGATGATTCACCAGCCAAAGCCTGCTGATGGAGAAAGAGTGACAAGCACAGTGGGGGCTCACAGCGTGGTGCTGAGAGATTGTGTGTGTGTGTGTGTGTGTGTGTGTGTGCGTGTGAGTACGTGTGTGTGTGTATTTGTGTTCACTGTGTGTGTGTGTGTGTGTGTGTGTGTGTGTGCGCGTACATACGTGTGTGTGTGTGTGTATTTGTGTTCACTGTGTGTGTGTGTGCGTGTGTGTGTGTGTGTGTAGTGTGTGTGTGTGTGTGTGTCTGCATGCTACGGGCAAAGCAGCTGGCAAGATGCTGTTCCATGTCAGTAATAATAGGTATTACTGCTATCTGATTTGACTATATTGTATTTTCTTGGCCCTGTACCTTTAAGTATCTGGTGATTGGTAACCCTGCCCCTTATAAATAGGACTCAGGTGTGTGCCCTGCCTTCTTTATGGCAGACTGAAGAAGGTATCATACCAAAATTTTTCTTTCTTTCTTTTCTCACCCTACACCTTCTTGATGGAACATTTGTTTTGTACAATACTATGGACCATTAAATATTTGAGAAAAATTTTGCATCCTTGAACCTCAGTGTGGACATTCCTTTTGTTTAATATCAGTGTGCGAGCATTTTTTATATCTCATCAGTAATAATAGGTAGCCACCATATTTAGTGGTGATGCTGCTACAAATGCTGTCCCTAATTAACCTGCAAGTTCCCATGTCATTGTAATGTACTGTGTCTCTATTGTTTATGTTCTGTGATGTTACTTTGGTATGTGGACATGAATCAAAGTGCGTGTGCGTGTCTGTGCATGTGCGCATGTGTGTGAATGTGTGTGTATACTGTGTGTGTGTGCACGTGAATGTGTGTGTGAGGTGTGTGTGTGCGTGCGTGCGTGTACGTGTGGACTTGTATGTATGTGTGTGGTGTGTGTGTGCATGTGCGTACGTGTATGTGTGGTGTGTGTGTGTGCGTGCGTGTGGTGTGTGTGTGCGTGTGTGTGTGTGGTGTGTGTGTGTGGTACGTGTACGTGTATGTGTACGTCTGTGTGGTGTGCGTGCGTGTACGTGTGTGTGTGTGTAGTGCGTGTACGTGTATGTGTGTGTGGTGCGCGTGCGTGTATGTGTGTGTGGTGTGTGTGTGCATGCGTGTATGTGTGTGTGTGGAGTGCATGCGTGTGCATGCGTGTATGTGTGTGTGTGGAGTGCATGCATGTACGTGTGTGTGTGTGGTGCATGTACGTGTATGTGTGTGGTCTGTGTGTGTGCATGCGTGTACGTGTGTGTACAGCTACAGCTACTAGTCTTAAACTCGTTCCAGATCCGGACCCTGAACCAAGGAATCAGGATGTCCAGTTCCTTCTCGAATTAGGTCTTCAACGACAGGTCCAGTTCCTTCCTGGATTTTGTCCTCAACGTTTTAAGTTCAGGAACCAAACTGCAGTTGTTTCGGTCAGCAAAGCACGCCCTGCTCAAGCGAATCAGTGCTGTCATTGGCTAATGGCTACTAGAAACAACTGAAAACAACGGTGGAAATGGTTAAATAGGAGGAGTAGCTGCAGCTCCAGTGAATGGCAAGTTCCCAATTTAACTTACTGAGAGCTGAACGAAAGGAACAAATCCTTACATGGAGTTGAGTCAGTTCTTTTCATTCACCAAAAAGATTTGTTCAAAAGGAACACAGTTTTTGCTCATGTGTTGTTTTTTCCCCCTTCAATGGTAATTCTCACTGCCTTTGAAGTGTGGCTTTTTTCCAGAAGCCCCTTATGTATACTGAACAAAAATACAAATGCAACACTTAACAATTTCAAAGATTTTATTGAGTTCAAAGGTAATAAACGTAAATCAGTCAACTGAAATAGATTCATTAAGCACTTATCTATAGATTTCATGTGATTGGGGATACAGATATGCATTTGTTAGTCACAGATTTCCCAAAAAAGAAGATACCATGAAATTAACAGAATACCAATCAGTATCTTGTGTGACCACCATTTGCCTCATGCAAAGCAACACATCTCCTTCACATTGAATTGATCAAGCTGCTGATTGTAGCCTGTGGAATATTGTCCCACTGATCTACAAACTTGTTGAATATTGGTGGGAACTGGAACGCGCTGTCATATGCACCGATCCAGAGCATCCCAAACATGCTGAATGGGCTACAATGTCTGGTGAGTATGCAGGCCATGGAAGAACTGGGAGAACATGGAAGAGGTGGCCATCGAAGGTGAGCTCTTGCCCACTCACGTCGATTGTGACACCGAACTGCAGACAAATCATGACCCCGGTAAGGACGTCGAGCATGCAGATGAGCTTCCCTGAATCGATTTCTTACAGTTTGTGCTGAAATGTGTGGCTGGCTTCAGACTATCCCGCAGGGGAAGAAGCTGGATGTGGCGGTCCTGGGCTGGCGTGGTTACACGTGGTCTGCGGTTGTGAGGCCTGTTGGACGAACTTCCAAAATCTCTGAAACAACGCTGGAGGTGGCTTATGGTGGATAAATGAACACCCATTAATCTGGCAACAGCTCTACAGGACATTCCTGCAGTCAGCATGCATGATCTCTTAACTCTTGAGACATCAGTGACATGGTGTTAAACAACAAAAAACTCAGGGTGGTCTTTTATTGACCCCATCATAAGGAACACTTGTGTGGTGATCATGGCTTTTAATCAGCATCTTGATATTCCACACCTGTGCAGGAGATGGATTATCTTGACAAAGGAGAAATGCTAGCTAACAGTGATATAAACACATCTGCGGGCAAAATTTGAGGTAAATAAAATCTTTGTGCACATAGAACAAATATCTGAGGTATTATTTAAATGCATTAAAAATGGCTGCAAAAATAAAAGCATTTATATTTTTGTTCAGTGTACATCAGTATGTATGGTTGTACACCACAAAAAATAAAACTCAGAAACAATACAGTTAACAAGTTATATGAAATGTTTCCATTTAGGGCACTGTATAAACAATTAAACAATGCAATTGCAATTAATAATTCACCTTCCTCCCCTCCTAAATATCTTCACTCGGCTTAACCGTTGTGAAGCCCCTCTTTTTATGTCGTTTGGCTTCGCCCGCGCTTCTTTTAAAAACAAAAAACAAAACAAACAGATCAGGTGAGTACAACTTTTCTCTTTCTATCCCCACATTTATCGAACAATAAAATAATATACGTGGCAGTGATTAAATAACGATCCACTTCCAACACACCACAGTTCAAATTCGTAGCGATTAAGATGCATTTTCAAGATATTATAGGCAATTTCGCAAGTTTAGATAAGCCGGTAGGCCTTGCGTCTCTCACCCTGTGTGAATTTAATGCCCCATTGCGCAATATTAATTTCGGTCTCATTCCAACTTCATCTCCCCGAAAATCGATGCTCTTGAACAACAACAACAAGAACAACAACTACTACAACACGCGCACACACACACACACACACACTTCATGATGAAACCCAAGTATGGAGATGCTGCCTAGCACGTTATAGCCTACAGCCGGTGACTGCAATGTATATTCTATCCTGTATCCTACACAGCCAGGTCATCCTCTGAAAATCCAGAACATGGAAATAAAATGTAAAAACGGTTTAAAAACTGAAACAAAAACTAAAAAAGTTTTTGCTAATTTTGATAATAAATTAAAATTCAATTTAATTTTAACAGAATGTATGAGTCCAGTAGGGATTACATGTACTGTATTGGACGGAAATGTGCTCTGTGAGAGTTGATTTGACACCGAACATTTTACTGTGTATTATAGGTTTGGGATTTCAATATACAATGGATTAGAATAGCTTTGTGGCAAATATTCTTTATGTTATTAATTTATACTGAACCATGAGTGTTTTTATTTCTGTATTTCCTTCTCTGCATTTTTGTCAGGTTTTCTTTATGTGAGAATCAAGCTGATATTCAACTAAAGTCTGGACTAATAGGCTTTTTAAAATGCTGATCTTCTGGGAAAAAAATAAAATAAATAACATATCACCTGACTGGGCGGCTATCATGCAGAATGTAGCACAAGCAGGTGCATAACAGTGTTCAGAGTTGACACCTGCTACCAGGGCCGTGCAGTCATTGTAACCAGGGGGTGGTGTTGCTCCCCCACGAATATCTAGCTGTATAAATTTTATGTAACTGCTTTATGTAAGTAAAAAGTTGCTAAATCGCTCTGGATAAGCTCTGCTAAATGCCTACAATGTAATGTAGGCTAATGAATCGCAATCTCCCTATGTTATTTAGTTACGTATTCGTTTTACCCTGAAATAATTAATTAGATTCTTTTAAAAAGATGCTTTATGCTTCTATGACTTTTCTCTACAAAACAGACGTTTTTATTTCATTTTGGCGGAATTTCACGCATTGTAATGTCAGCAGAGCGTGTCAGGGGTTAGCCTACTTTCCTTTCTACAAGTGGGGGCACTAGTGATTGAAGGGATTGTCTTGTGAACGTCGTTCACTGTAATTCTCGGCTGATATTTCCGACATCTAGTGAAATCGCCATCGAAGCAGTAGCTGTCGCTGCTAGCCTGAAGTAAACAGGCTGGCCCGGCTCGCTAATAGACCTACTTCATGTTTGTAAACAGAAGAGCATGCTCCCGCAACATCGGGGCAAACAGTAGGCTATATTACCGTGGTTGGCTATCACAATGCGGCGGACTTGATCATCAACAATAACTTACGAAGTGCATTTTGCATTTGTTTTTTTTCTTTATATCACTTTCATCTTTGCTGAGTTATAGGCAATATAGCATACAGCGTTAGACGTCGTTGTGACTTTTGATAACTTAAAATTGGGCAAATATGATAGCCTACAACACATTAACAAAGATGGAGCTGCTGACGATGAGAATTTCGATCGTCTGTTTGAAATTGTTTGAGCTAACTTTTGTTAACGGATTTGGCCAGAGTCCACATTCGTAGTTCGCCTGCCTATAGGCTACTTAACACACAAACAAAGGTCCAGCAGCTGAAAACAGTCGTTTCAGATGTCTGTTTAAAATGAAGCGTTGATAATATAATGCTTACGTTAATCATGCAGCGTACTTTTCACTTTAGCCAGAGTAGAAAAGGCATCAGCAACGGCTTTCGTTGAAAGTGGATAGCGGTTTGAGCCTCTGAATTCATTCAGATGGATGTAATTTATTTCACTTAAACCACTGTTCCCCTTGTCTAGATTCCCAGACAGGTGTTCTGGTGAATTTATCCCAACATTAACCGTATGGTCCGTATCTGTCGAGAAGTAATCGTATTAACAATACATAAACAGCAAGAGTTGGCTACTTAAATTTCGGCAAAGTTTAGAGATAATTCCAATTGCATTGCCACACGAAGTCTTCAGAATGAGAGGCATCGTTCTTATTCATTGTGCTCATCCTTGCGTCATTATTTACCGATTTACATTCTCTGCTGTACCATAGCTGGTTGATCATTAAAATTCTTTATTAGAAATACCGACCGTATTTTAAAACCATACAACTATAAAAAGCAGTAAGACATGCAAACGTTCGTTTGATATCTGCAGTCTACATGCGAAGTACCGGGGGAACGTGCAGGGGAAATTGAATTCAGCAGCACACCAGGACCTGGGTAAGTCAAGAATAATTTTTTTATTGCTATGTCCGATCATAAATTCCCCCCTCCCCGCGCCCCGGCGGTCGCTAATCTCTTTTCTTCGGCAGCCCCATGACAGGCAGATTTTAAAATCCTGCGCACGCCCATGTCTGCTACCGACTGCGATGTCACCCACAGAGACGTAATAAGGGTGTGATTAGTTCCCTTTGCTCGAGGACCTCGCTGTTCACCACAGCGGGCTAATCATGCTTCTTGCTTTAAGGAACGGCATGCAAGGGCCCTGGTTCCATACTCCAGTAAATCTAGTAGATCCAAAACCCCTCTCTTATCGATGAACAACGTTAGAAAAATAATGAGACTATTACTGATGCAGAATTGTGCGGAGCCAATATCAGTCATAGCAGCTTTGCAAGGCAGACGTACTGTCCTTTCTCGAGTGATATTCAAGTTTACAGTTTAACAATAGTTAATAAGTTTTAGCCAAAACAACTGGGCATATTTTAAATATCAATTCTGCTTTTAACCTGTCGATGCCAGGGTTTGTATGGTGTGATTCAAATGGAAGTATTCTGGGTTTCTTTAACAACATAAAATAAATAAATAAATAAATAAATATAAAATAAAAATGGCAGAGAAGAGATGTACATCCAAAGGCATGCCACATCTACATAATTTATCCTCGTAACAGTATTTCATAGAGGTTAGGACTTTATTTAAATTTTTATTTAAATAATTTGTCTTGCATCATTATCATGATGCTCAACTGTCCCCCGATGCATGCATGAAAACAATCACATTTTTCACACTGCAACTCAGTTGTAGCTTATGTTTCATGTTCATCTTTATTATAGAAGTTTAAGAAGTTCCCGGCAGATACATAGATAATGTGAGCAATGATTCACAGCAGATTTCAGCAGTTGCACTGTCTGAAAACCTCAAGAAATAATTCGGCAGTCATACAAGGTTATGCACGCGCATCTTGGAGAACTGAAAGAATGAATGGCAATCAAGGAATCATCTGTGGTCCTCACGGTGTTCTTGATAAGTAAACCTGTGCATGCATCAACCCGTTTGCGGGTGTGACATCAATAAATATGTCATCATCCTACCCTCCCCGCACACACATACAATAACAACTAATGTATACAATACATTTTCATAGTCGTTAGCTTGGAGAGAAAACACAAATGTATGTATGTATGTATGCATGTATATATCTATATACATGGCTGCACTGGCCATCAAGAACAGCAGCTATGACGCTTTGTGTAATTGACCAGGCATCCGCATTTTTAAATGAGACTGCTCTCTTTTTTGTATATTGGCGTGCCTTTTATAGATTAGAAATAAAAGAAATAAAAGCGTCTGTTGCAGCCCCGAAAGACTTCTACATAGAAAAATAATACGTTTCCATTCTTGAAGAATGACGGTCACGGCCATAAACATGTCGCTGAAACACGACGGTTGCTTACTCTCGAGCCGGCCGAGGTTGGAAGGAATGCAAGAGGCAAACGGGAGAGACGTCAATAACGCGGCATCAAGGGGAATAAATGATCTTGTTGCCTCGCACCAGCGCGAACACCGCCTGGGGTACAGCAGGGAGGAATATTGCCTGCTGTATAAATTCAGGACCACAGCATGGTTTATCATCTACTACCTCCTCCTACCGCCCTCTGTCCGCCGCAAGATCAGTTCCAGCATATGGCTAGGAAAACGAGGGCGACGCACACAAGAATTTAAGTATAGGATTAATTAGTACAATTACAGCGGTTTGATCAGATTAAAATAATAAAAAATACACACATTAGCTTTGCCAGCTTCATAAATCACGAACGCCCTGACGAGTTAAATTCGGGTTATGTCTTCCTGACCGGGGAAGAATGGGTGGGGTATAATTATCACGAATCTTTGGGCGCGTGAGATAAATTTAAATTTCACAGGTCAGACAAGGAGCTGTTCATTAAAATCACTGAACCGAAGACATGGAGTAAATAGTCCAGATCGATGTCTTTTAATAAAATAGATGCATACGAAGGCTGTAGCCGAATGTACATTATTGGACAACACGTCTAGCGACCTATCTTTAGTTCACCCTTGTGTCTTCTGCTACTTCTACCTTTTTATACAGGCCATAAAACGTGTCGTGGAAGTACTATAAATTGTTATGAAGCGTGTGAATTAACTTCCACAAATTAAAATATAATTTATATAACAGACACCATACATTCCCATCGGAAAAATGAAGACGCTTCACTCAAATATTGGAGTTCAACCTACGTTTTTGAAAAGGTTGTAGTAGCCTACTGCAGTATGTCATAATAAACGTTAAAATACGTAGCCTATCTCATTTTCAGTAAAGCTGAAAGCATTATGTTGCCCGGAATGTAAAGGGCACCCATATATTCCTCCGTTTCTTCCCTTGAACCACATGAAAGTAGAGCATAACAGCTGTGAATTCATGAAACCGATTCGGAGGAGCTGTCCAGCAAGTAGGTTCTGAAAAGTCCTTCATCATTTTCGATCTGGAGAACTAAGCGCTCGGTCGCGCGCCGCTGCACTGCGCGTGCTGCTGCTCTTTACATCGCTTACGGGGAAGAGGCTCCACACATCATTAAGACATTAGCTAGGTCTTTATGTTCATGAAGACTGTCCCGACCATGCTTGACAGGAACCTATTGTAATCAAATATGGAATTTCTTAAATGTTTCTCTTTTTATGCAATTTCTTCACCTTTTTGTGAATTATTATAGTTACAGTTATCATTTTCTTCCACAACACTGTAGAAACATATGGAAACATAAGGAAAACAAAGACCAGACCTGACCTGTTTGATGGAAATCATTTGAAAATATAGGTCTACCCTTTCCCCAATTTTGGATTAAAAAAGACAAAACCTACGAAGTTGGCAACTAAATCAAATTCACGTAGGCCATATTTCATTGGCAGTAATTACGCTTTGTCTGTGAAACGATTGCAGGGGGAATTAATGTGTCCTGTAAAATAAATAAAAAACACGTACAATTGTTTGAAGAATTATTGCTCCGGTTATCACTCGAAAATCACATGGAAATGGAGCGGAAACGAGCTGCGATCATTCTTGAATAACCAACGGAGACACAAGCGGCAAGCGGAAGCAGCCAGCATGTAAAAGAATGCAAAGGGGGCGGAGTTCGCAGCTCCCTCACGGCTCATTGCGAGAGGAGATCGCTTTCTGTGCAGAAGACGCTCAAGTACTTGGCGCGAGAGCAGGCTACGACCTCGCCCCCATGTCTTGAATTACTGTCCTTTTGCAGGTTCCTATCAAAAGAGCCCTGAGTTTCTGATTGACAGTTCTAAATGATCTCTGCTTCCTGTGAGCACTTTTTGTGAGGTCCAGTCGTACAACTTAACACTTTGCCTTTGCCGGTTTTTTCTTCGCACGCTCGTCTTGGGGCTCTTTGGATCAGCTTGGGAGACACACGCGGAGCCAGGCTGTGCGAATCAGGGGGTTGCCCCGACTCTCGGGCGCTCATGGAGGGAGACGTTATGGACAAACTGGAGGACATGGCTTCAGTCTGCGAGTTCGACCCAGTTTCGGGCAGCATCCCTGCCACGAAAGTGGAGATCACCGTGTCTTGCAGGCAAGTCTGATGTGGTCATTCCGGTAGTCAAACAACGATGTCTTCTCCAAATCTTTTGATATAGGAACAGTGGTTACTTCGGATCATGGCCACAACTGCAACACAGTTTCGCGAAGGAAGTTTATCTCCACTGCGTTTTTCTGTGATTTGTACGTTAATAGTTGTGTATTGTACGTATTCGCGTAAACTGTAGCATACTGCAAGTGCAAGAATGGGGTTTTCCGTGTAAACACAACCTGTATACCCAATGCGCGGTTGTGTGTTGGCAACATTGCTGTAAAATTTCTGAAAACCACTTTTTATTGACTTTTGTTTGAAATTGAAATTATGAGTTAAAAGTTACCCTCACATTAAATAGAGTGCACGTGTAATGCTTTGATTGAGAAACAGATTGTAAAGTTCAACACAAACCGAACATGCGTGGAGACACAACGCGTGCAGTCTGATCTTCATTTATTTATTTATTATTTTTTTACTGTGCTACATTTGTTTAAGTACACAAATTAGCAGTTATATTATGTTTCGTTTTAAGTGCAGTGGTATGGCTTTGGGAGGGACAATATCTCCGACAGTTTCACTTGCCTCCTCAATGTATATTCGAAAAACCGTCGGTTTTAATAGTCCTCTCATTAGTTTACAAGCGACATTAGGCGACGTTTTATGGAATGCACGTGGAGCAAGTTGAAACCGTCATTATTCAGTAAAATGCTGTTGATTATAATGGTTCTTGCGTTCTTAGGTATTCTTGTGCTGTATTAATGAAGTCGATCAGGGGGTAGTATTCTACACGCGAGTCAGACGCTGTGTGCACACCTAAGCGAGTAGTGAGCTGGCCTCGCCTATCCCTTGCCACTTTTAACAGTTCGGAAAACGTGTGTGTCGGTGTGGTTTGTGTGCATTAATGTAATTCCGACTATTGCTGCTCAAGATCGAAGTGTCTAATAGTCAGAACGTATTTCCTTTCTGCTATTGCGCAGGTGTAGTCTCCACCATAATGACACGTTTGATAGACGCACGGACCATTTTCGTCACTGGATATCTTAAAGCAAGTCTACAGAGCAGGGAGCCGGGCAATACTCGACGTACGAGTGCGCTCCTTAGTACCCCGCACGGGCGAACTTTCGTGTTGGTTTTCTTTCCAAAGGACCCCACATGGATTTTGCTGGGCTGGATGTGTGACGTTTTTATTCATCAGTTATTCAGTTATAATTGATTTGTCAGAGACACATATTATTAGAAGTGCTCTATGCAACGTAAAATATCCGACGTAACGGACTTGTTTATTCAGTCGTTGCGTTTATTCCTCCCCGTTTTAAATTAATAGAATAGATTGATAATCCGTATTTTTTCCAGCAGCTGTCAATATGATCTCGAACCAATTGAGCTTAACCAACCAAACTCCGCCTGCCCTTTTGTCACGAAAGACGAAAAAAATTATTCGAGCCGGTTCCTTTTTGTGTTTATTTTCTCATCATTAGTGTGGCTTTGGTCGTCTTGAAATTGATGAATGAACAAAGAGGTAAGACAGATTCAAAACGCCATTATCGGTGTGCCACGTGCACATTGGTCTGACATTTTTAGTTATTGAAATGACCACAGAGGAATTGCACTGTGAGGACTTTTGTTTCTCTGGTATTTTGGAATTAATCCACCTAGGTGCAAAGGCTAGCATACACTGCAGTGACTTCCCCTCACCCTCAAACATAAATTGGCAGGCATGGTATTGATCTTCAACACAACAGTCTTAAAGGAATCCATTAATTTTGCCTTCTTTAAAAGACCTTATTTCAGGGAGAGACCAGATATCTCACCCCCCCCCCCCCCCTTTTTTTTAAATGTATTTTTATTTTTATGTTCAAGCAATGGAAATGCATTTGGTCATGAAGAAAATAATATAAATTAGATGCCAGATTACATTTCTTCAGTGAAAGAAAAACATGAAATGATAGTTAATCTGTGACATTATTCCAAAAGTGGAAGAGATAGATCCCGAGTATAGACTGAATGACCCTCTGGATGGTTCTCTTGGATAAGTGCTTCTGAATGAGAAAAAGGGGTGATTAGCTCAGAATGGGCAGCATTGTCCCCACCCTTTAGAAAACAGAACTTATAATGTTCTTTAAGGACGGTTAGAAATGGCTGCAGATTGCCCTTGTTTGTGGTCTTATCCCTGTGTGCTGTCTGAAGCAACTTGTGCTGTAGGGCTGCTTCCTGCTGTGTAAGGCTGCTTCATGCTGCATGGCTGCTTCATTCTGTATGGCTGATTGCTGCTGTAGGGTTGCTTCCTACTGTATGGCTGCTTCATTCTGTATGGCTGATTCCTGCTGTAGGGCTGCTTCATTCTGCATGGCTGATTCATGCTCTATGGCTGCTTCGTTCTGTACAGCTGATTCGTTCCGTACGGCTGATTCCTGCTGTAGGGCTGCTTCCTGCTGTGTAAGGCTGCTTCCTGCTGTGTACAGCTGCTTCATTCTATAAGGCTGATTCTGCTGTACGGCTGCTTCATTCTGTAAGGCTGATTCTGCTGTTGGGCTGCTTCTGCTGTATGGCTGATTCTCGCTGTACAGCTGCTTCCTACTGTGTAAGGCTGCTTCATTCTGTAGGGCTGCTTCCTGCTGTACGGCTGCTTCATTCTGTAGGGCTTATTCTGCTGTACAGCTGCTTCCTGCTGTATGGCTACTTCCTGCTGTAGGGCTGCTTCCTGCTGTATGCCTGCTTCCTGCTATTGGGCTTATCCTGCTGTAAGGCTGCTTCCTGTTGTAGGGCTGCTTCCCGCTGTGTAAGGCTGATTTGTTCTGTATGGCTGATTCTTGCTGTATAGCTGCTTCCTGCAGTTGGGCTGCTTCTGTTGTACAGCTGATTCTTCTGTACAGCTGCTTCCTGCTGTAGGGCTGCTTTCTGCTGTGTAAGGCTGATTTGTTCTGTATGGCTGCTTCCTGCTGTAAGGTTGCTTCAGCTGTACAGTTGCTTCCTGCTGTGTAAGGCTGATTTGTTCTGTATGGCTGCTTCCTGCTGTACGGCTGCTTCTGCTGTACAGTTGCTTCCTGCTGTACGGCTGCTTCCTGCTGTAGAGCTGATTCCTGCTATAGGGCTGATTCCTGCTGTACAGCTGCTTTTGCTGTAGGGCTGATTCCTGCTTTGTGCTGTATAGCTGCTTCCTCCTTTGTGCTGTATAGCTGCTTCCTCCTTTGTGCTGTATAGCTGCTTCCTCCTTTGTGCTGTATAGCTGCTTCCTGCTGTAGGGCTGATTCCTGCTTTGTGCTGTACAGCTGCTTCCTGCTGTAGGGCTGCTGCTGAGATTCATTAGAGGCTGTGTGAGGGGCATTCTTCCTTCGGTATCAGTGACATGGTTACCAGCACTGTTACTGAAGGGGGTCATGTGTTACGTTTCAGTTTTGTGTATGTGTGTGTGGTTGTGCCAGTGTGTGTGTCTGTGGTTGCAGTTGTGCCTGTGTGTGTGTGTGTGTGTGTGAGAGAGAGAGAGCTTCAGAACAGCCTTGTTTGATGAGCCATGTCATTTACTGCAGGAGGTTGGGTCTTTCATCATGTTGTTTGTAGATCATAATTTTCCTGGCGCTGCTGTCAATAGACCTCTCCTTTCAGGGCTGGCTGGCTGAATACTGTGTGTGATATCATGCCTTCTTTGTGTCTGTAGCTTTTATTTTCCTACTCTCCCCACACTACTAGCTGTGGCCTACCAGTCATAAAAACAGGCAAAAAAAATCTGTTTTTCCTGCGCTATGTGATTATATTGGACTTCAGACATATTCACCAGGCTGTTTTGCATCTTCAGATAGCCAATGTGTTCCTTCTGTCTTCTAAGCTTACTAACTGCAGGAGATTTTGGTTGATATAGACAGTTTATGGTGCTCTATTATAATACAGGACATCCATTTCCATAGTTTTGTTCTTGGTCACAGCTCTGCCTGCCTATGTAAAATATTTGTCAGACAGCATGCAGCATTAAGACTTACAGAGCTGAGTGATCGAAGAATCCGTGTGCATATAATACACATACCTTTGAGAGAACCTTCTCCGTTCCTTTCTCTGTCAGTAGTAGGATGTATCCGAATCCGAATACTGTATTCGGGAAAGCAAGAATAATGTGATGGAAGCAGATATTTATTCTACCCGAAGTTGCTCGTTATTATTCGGATTCGGGAAAAAAAAAGAGGTCAGTTCCATGTCGAGTTCTCATAGCCTCTATCAAACGTTACACGGGCAGAGAGAGAGAGAGAGAGAGAGAGAGAGATTACACAAAAAGGACCATTATGAATTGTCAATTCAAAATGGAGACATTTGGCAAAACCACTTTGAAAATTTATACCAGAAAAAGCCCAGAGCAAAAGCGAATATGTAAAGAATTGGAAAAGCTTGAACAGACTATAAAAGATTACCAAAACCCTTTAGAGTCCCCAATAACTGAAAAAGAGCTATTCGAAAAACTGAAGGACCTACAGCCCTGAAAAGCCCACGGTGCAGATGGCATCCTAAACGAGATGCTAAAACACACCGATCATAAATTGAAATTGGAGAAGAAAATCCTAACACCACTAATAATAGTCAGTCCCAGGACAGTGACATCCTCCTAGCTCAGAGAATTCGACCAAACACAATTATAATGAAACAAAATGAAAAATATTTGACCTATTGGAAAGAAATTACAAAAACTCAAAATAAACTTAATTTCTATTTGGCCCTAAACAGGCTGTACACCATGGCTGACTATCTAACCACGGTGACAGATAGCAAACAGAGAAAAACCTTGACAATGTGAGCACAGCCTGGCCATCGAAAAAGGCCGACACAGGCAGACCTGGCTGTCCAGAGTGGACAGACTGTGCTCACACTGCAGTCAAGGAGTGGTGGAGACAGAGCTACACTTTCTCACAACATGTGGAAAATACCTGGACATAAGGGAAAATTTCTACCAGAAATTCACAAAAAAATGCCCTGAATTTGAACTCTAAATGACCACCAAAAGGTCCCCTATTTATTAGGAGAACACAAAAAATGCATCAGACTAGCGGCAAATTACATCACAGCTTGCCATAAACAGAGGGACAACCAGTGAGCCTATTTGGGTAAGCCTATATGTCTGTAAACTGTATGTCCATGTATATGTTCATGGGTTCAATGGTGTATGTTTATTATATATGTTCTTTTCTGTGCTTTGGCAACATAAGTTGTATCTTGTCATGCCAATAAAGCATTTTGAATTGAATTGAGAGAGAGAGAGAGAGAGATGGGGTAGTGGGGGGCGGCACCAGTTACGCACGGCTGTTAGCTGTATCTGGAACTCCGGCACATAGCAGCTGCCTCTCTCACTACAACTCACACACACACACACACACACACACCAACAAACTTTGAGCCACTGTGCTGCAAAACGTTTAATAAATAAGTTCTGTGTGTCAGCCATTATGTTTCTTCAAATCGATTCATATCATTGTGGATGGCCACAAGATAAAAATGCCCATTCTGTTAACAACGTAGGACTTTGATTTCACTAACTAGTTGTTTCCTTTACTACACATTATTGAAAAGTGATCGCTATATTCTGTAGTCGCCCCCACCGAGGCAGCGCACAGCGGGCTGAGAGTCAGGGAAACTCCCGCATCGAGGAGGAGGAGGCGTCAGGTGCGGGAGCTAGCGAGACAAAAGCCTGGTGTGGCAGCTGGATTTCTTTCAAACCCCCGCAACCTATACATCAAAATGAAGCTTAGAACCTGTAGTTTGTATGTATTAATTTGTAATGTGTTAATCCTCCATTTAAAAAAAAAAAACCCAGTCAAAATATTGAAAAAACCTTCATTTTACCTTATATTTCAGTCAATGTTCATCCGTTTAAGATGTAACATGTTGTATGTTACATCTTAACTTAGTTCAGTTGGCGAAAAAAAAAAAAAAAACAATAAAACAGGCAAAAATAGTTTATGTATTACTGTTATGTAATTACTGTTGTAAAGTAGTAATTCACGTTTCCCTAGCGAACTGCAGTAACGTTAAGAAACACGAACACAGCATCATTGGAATTTAAGATTACTCCCTTCAACTGAAGGATATTTTTCTATATATCTTTACTGTAAATAGTTTCCAATGCAAAACAAAATCTTTCGATTTATAAAACATTTTTTTCAGTTTCTGATTGTTCTGATGTCCCCCAGTTAAAGCGGGGGTGGTGGTGGGGTTCAGACAGTTCATAAAACTTAGTTTAGTTAAAAATAAAAATAAAAAGAGAGAGAGAGATGAAAAGTACAGTATGAGGATGTTGAAATATATTTCATAATTAATAATATGCCAATATTAAATCAATTTGATGCTTTAAAGGCACAACAATTGCATTGCCAATGAATATTAGGTTAGAAAACCTAATACTAGTACTAGTTTGTACTTGGCAGGATTGTTTGTTTGTTTGCTGAACAGGTTACCCTACAGGGTTGGAGTCCTGATCTATGTGGTCACTTCTGGCACTACGATCTTTACTTCACTCTAGTGTGTTTCTTTTGCACCTCTGCACCTTGAACTAATGCACTTGTTGTACATCGCTCTGGATAAGAGCGCCTGCTAAATGCCTGTAATGTAATGTAATGTAATGTAAAAACACAACATTTGCCCGATTTAACATGACTATCTATAAACCACGCCCACTTCCGGTCTTCTATTCAAATACAGATACAGAGACAGATTATTTTGTTGGTTGAACAGATACAAATACATATAATGACATCTCTTCACCCCCTAGTCAGTAGCTGTAGTACTTCAGGTTCATCAAAAGTGTTAATATGTCTGCGTTCCCTTTTTGAGTGCCCGTCCTGAGTGGTATTGCCTTTGAGAAGACCTATCAAAAGACCCTTCAATTATGTGTTTGAAACACAAACTCTTAAGATGCCTGTAAAATATGAAGCCATTCATGCAAATCACTGAGAATATTCAATGAAACATGTTAACCAAAAACGTACAATCGTGTGGAAGTAAAATTTTGCTCTGAACATGATGAAAATAGGTTTCTTTTAAAATGGCCAGTCTTCTGAAATAATTGTATTGCTGTCTTTAGGTATTTGAGTGGATTAAAAGATTGTAAGTTAAACTAAATGATCCATTGAGTAGTGATTCACAGCGAAGAATACTGTATTACTAAGCACTTTTAGCTCGGGTCAAGGCTGCCACATGGAAAAAAATATGTAATGTCATAGTATGTTCACAAATGCTTGTACTGTCTTCACTCACCATGAGTCTCTCTCCCCTCTTCCCCTCTCTCACCACCTAAATATCTTATTTTAAGAAAAAGCAGAGGATCAATGCATTTTCCTTTACTTTCAACCGTCCCCTGTAGGGTTAAGCTCTTTCTGCAGTTCCTTTCCACAGGCAGATTTTAAAATAATATATTATTTATATTAACCCCTATGTGCAATCCCCCTATTGGTCGGAACGCCGGCGTGCCTAGATTGCTAAACTCAGACATTCATTGCTCCTGTGACCAAACTATGTGTTGAAAACACAAACTCTGTGTTCTCGCTTTATTAGTAGACGATACATGACAACTATGCTGAATACGGAGCTTCGAAGCATAAACGTTGTTGCACAGGTCGTCCATTTAACAAGCACCCCCTCCCTGCAGTCCCATCTGCAACTACACCCCCACCAATGACACTGGGCAGTAGTGTCTGTCTGGGCATTCATAAAAATATTCTTTCATGATACCATATCATTTTACTGTCAGTATCTGCAACTAAATATGGACTAAATATACAACCGTACCATTGGTTTTACACGTAGAAATATTCCTTTCAAGACTAAGTGGTCATATATTGTCTTGGACAATCCATTTGTGAAATATGCACTAATTTGTGATGCCTGGGTACCTTCCAAAATAGCTGTGCGTAATACCACATGTTCTGTTTACAGCATTGTCGCCAGGGGTTAAATTGGGATTTTGTAAGTGGGTGGACCCTGAGATCCGGTGGGAGGTGGGTGAAAAAAGGTACAAACCAATGAATGTCTCAGCTCAAAATAGTTGTATGTTTAATGTATTGTGCACATAATTGTAATTAATGAAAACAATGTTTTAAAAAGAATGTATACTATTGATGCAAGCTTTTACATAATATATTTCAAGTTTATTGAGTGTCATTAATGCTGAGAATTTCTTTTCCCTCGAAAATGATCAGTCATCCTCCTCTTTTGTCCTCCCTTTCTTCCTCCTTTATCCATCTTTCTTAGATTTTTTTCGGCGACTGGTGGGGCTCAAAACTTTCCTTTAAACTAATCATTGATCTCAAACTGTTTTAATTAATTTTCAGTTATTAACAAACATGCAAACGATCTGACTAAGCAATTGGAAAGGGACGCACAGCTTCTTTGCATTGTGTTAGGGAGATTAAATGACAAATGCGATTTAGAAAAATCCGTTTTAATCACTAAGCAGTGGCGGAATCTTCCCCTGATTTTCCTTGAGTATCAATACAATTAATCCACAAAATAGGCTACTCAATACTATCATATATAGCCAGCTCTCCCCAAATAGGCAGTTTTAGCGAGTAGCCTAGGCCTTATAGCCTACATTTATTTTCATTTGCAATACGAAATTGTGCACATTTAAAATCAACATTATTTGCGGATACATGCACTTCTTTCTCCGCACTCTTATTCATGGCAAATATCTGCAATGCGTAGATTGTAAACAAAATTGAAGTGCAGGTTTTTTGTTTTTGCTGGTTATTCTGAAAGCTAACACGGTAGATAACAGACTGGCGTATCTTGTTTGTTAAGTGTAGACTACTTGGTGACTACAGACTTTTTAAGGGATAAATTTAATTTAATCCCCCTAACACGGTATGAAGACGCTGTGTGTTAGGCTACTTGCCATAATAGTTGGCGTTCGTGGGGGCTGTTTATTCATCTCTCTTTAAAATGTTGCATAGATGAAATTACATGTTAATGAAATTACCTACCGCGTCCGCTTCCAAACAATCAAGACAATCAACAATATTTTTCTCCCTGTGCCTGTCTATATAAACGACTGTTCCTCCTGAGTTTTTTTCCTTCGGATTTTTGATTGGTTGAGCGAGTTCTGGCTAGAGGGAACACATAGACTGGACGCTGTCCACCCACGTCCACCCCCAATTTAACCCCTGATTGTCGCCCCTTTCTAGTACATTCTGGCTTTACTGACAATTATTCTATCCAGTAGGTGACAGTATAAGCTCTCTAACGATGTATAACATGTCTAATTTTACTTTTGGAATAGATTTTGTCTCGTGATTGTTGCCTTACATATTCACTCTGTGATAGCAGTAAAAGACACTGCACCTGGTGAAATGTAATCATTAAGTTCTATCATTCTTTGGAAAATATTATTATTATTGAGAATTCTGAGCATAGCTAAGCCATATGTTTGCTGATAGACCTAGCTTATATTGTTTTCAGGAGTAATTCAGAACACAGATAAGATTTCATCCTCAATATGCAAGTATTCCTGCTCCAAATAATTTGGTTATGTATGTTGGACAGTGGAATATTGTTTTAATGTCGTCCCATCCCCATGCAAAAAAATGTTACATACTGTAGAGTACAGAAAAACGTACGACAGTTAATGATTACACATTTAGGTACGTGTACCTCATTGTGTCACAATGTTTTTGCATTATCTTTAATATGATATCAACCATTCATCTTAAACCATCATAAGGGGCGCATGTGATGTGATTTATAATGGACAAAAAGCATATTGTTCATTTTTGGAGAGATTTTGGATATGTTTCTGGACCCCTAGATATTTTAGACTGTTGTGCTGATGGGAAGCTTGTAATTCCCACATCCAGGAAATGCGCAATAAATTTCACCCCAGAGAAATGGTCTATTCATCTTTTCAAATATATAAAACTATTTTCAAAATGAAAGGTACATGAAATTCTCAATTCTCTTGTTCATTTAGAAGTTCTCCACAGCCTCAGAAAGCATTTGTTCTACATGCACGCATGGATGCACACACAGTATACATACATATGTCTGTGTTTTTTTTTTACATACTGTATATACATTGTTGTACACGGATCTGTATATGCATGGTTCTTTAAGTCTTAGGAACCTGAAACATTTGAGAGAGGGGTTCTTCAGTACCCCTTTGAAAATCACCTTTTTAATAATAGTATGCATAGTATGCATCTGCATATAAACAATGCCACGGCCATATCCCAAGCAGAAAAGAATGTGTTCCAGGGTTTGCCATGTGAGATTAAAATCACCTTTTGGAGGATTTTATTTTCCTACCAGGTTGTAGAACAACATCAGTATAAAAACATTGCTTGGACTGAGCAAAATCGTGAGCTTTCCCCAGGCTTTTGGAGTCCTCCGTGGATCTAAAGTTTGCATTCGGTTCTTTATTTGGATCCCCGGTGACACATCACTGTTAGGAAGGCGCATTAAAAATTTCTAACCCCAGATCCTTGCCCCATCAGTCTTGGTAGAATAATACTGTCCTTTTCATACACAATTCATTTTTCAATTGCCGGAGCTTTTGTAAGGAATTTCCCAAATGTGCTAGCGGGATTGAGTCTGAACGCGCATCCTGTCCTGATCCACACCGGCGCATCCGCACTCACACACGGGCAATTCGCACACAGCGCATTGACATCTGTTTGTTGAGGTCACTCACTCTGGGAAATGGGTGAGAGGGGGCACAGCTGCAGTAGAATACCATCTTCTGATCTGTCACCAGAGCACAGAAAACTCACACCCATGACTAATTTACCTCTTACCACTTTCTGTTCTGGTCTGTAGATGTTAGAATTATTCATATGGTGAGATCACGTGCCCACACTCCACGCTCGACTCTCGCTGTAGCAGGAGAAACTCTGCTGTTGTGCGATAATGCTGTCCAAAGTAGCACTGCATCGGGAGCATTTATCTTGGGCTGGATTTAATCATTTCTTCTTTCTGTGACCTGTCTTTGAATTGGAAAGGGTAGAAGTGTGACTGCATTGTGCCCGTGTGCGGCCGGTTGGATGGGGTAGAAGTGTGACTGCATTGTGCTCGTGTGCGGCCGGCTGGCTGGGGTAGATGTGTGACTGCATTGTGCCCGTGTGCGGGCGGTTGGATGGGGTAGAAGTGTGACTGCATTGTGCCCGTGTGCGGGCGGTTGGCTGGGGTGTGACTGCATTGTGCCCGTGTGCGGGCGGTTGGCTGGGGTGTGACTGCATTGTGCCCGTGTGCGGCCGATTGGCTGGGGTAGAAGTCTGACTGCATTGTGCTCGTGTGCGGCCGATTGGCTGGGGTGTGTCTGCATTGTGCCCGTGTGCGGCCGGTTGGCTGGGGTGTGACTGCATTGTGCCCGTGTGCGGGCGGTTGGATGGGGTGTGACTGCATTGTGCCCGTGTGCGGGCGGTTGGATGGGGTAGAAGTGTGCCTGCATTGTGCCCGTGTGCGGCCGATTGGCTGGGGTAGAAGTCTGACTGCATTGTGCCCGTGTGCGGGCGGTTGGCTGGGGTAGAAGTGTGTCTGCATTGTGCTTGTGTGCGGCCGATTGGCTGGGGTAGAAGTGTGACTGCATTGTGCCCGTGTGCGGCCGATTGGCTGGCAGAAATCTGGGTTTGGAAAGGGCACCGGAGGCAGGTCCTGGCCTTAAACAGCCTAATCGAAGCTGCGCAGAGAAGCTGGCTGATATGTTTATCACTGTATTCCGGAGTGGCTGTATTCAGGCGAGGGCGGGAGGGGGGGGGGGGGGGGGCTTGGGGCAGCGGGGGGGGGGGGGGGGCAGCGTGTTGTTCTCTGTGGCACTGACCCAGATTCATGGATAACAGAGGATTTCGGCTGGGGCCTCTCGTGCCTGTCAGCTCTCGGCGCTGCGTGTCTGACTGCTTCCCGAAGGCGAACTCTGACACCCTTCCCTCGCCCTGGTTCGCACACCTGTCAGCGTGGAGCGTCAGCCGTTGTGAAGCCGCGTCTCCCCAGGTCTGTGTCGAAGCGCTGCCTTTAAGGAACACAAATAACAGTGAAAGATTCCTGAAATGCTTTCACACCTTGTGTGCAGGACGGGGTTGCCCCTGACATTGCCCGCCTCCCTCGGTCATAGTTGATGCTAATGTGACAAAATGGGCCTTCAAACGGAGCCTCCGGGGGTAGACGATTCAAACAACCGCTGGGCCCTGCTCTGCCGGATCGGTATACATTCACCAGATGCCTTCAAGCCCTTATGTTGGCTGTTTCTGCAGTTATTTTCAACCCTCTTTGCACCAATTATTATCCGAGAATAATAACAGTGAAATACTGTAGCTGCATGGGCTGCAGTGCGCCGAGTTCTACTGCAATATTGAGAACGGCTGAAATCGTGAAAAAAAAGAATGTGTGGAACCTATTTGTCCTCGTGGAAAATTCTTAACCATAATGATATTGAAACAACCTGTTCTCCTATTGTGGTTCAAATGGAGTGACAAGGGTGATTGTTCAACATTTATGCCATTATATAGCAGTGGTTCCCAACCTGGGGTTTGGGACCATTTCAAAAATGAATATTTCTTTATGATTTCAGCCATTTTCTGTTCGTTTCATGCACAAAGTTAAGGTCCTACGGACATATACGGTTCAAGATGAGGTTTTTGAAGGTATTTCTAAATGTAGCTTGTGGGAATGCATGTTAATCAGTTTAGAAGTAACATAATTTGAGGTAAATATAACGTGTTGGCCTGTTCTCGTCACGTTATGTTATTTTAATTATTATGTTGCAAGCAAGCTATCTTCAAGCTATCAAAGCTATCAAAACCAAGATGGTGACCACAATGACTATGTTTACATGCACACAATATTCTGGTTTTTGCCCTTATTCCGAAAAAGACAATATTCCTACTAAGCTGTTTACATGGCTAATGAAAATGAATATTCCACTAATATTCCCGTTTACATGCAGCCGTGCATACTCCGATTAGCGTAATGACGTACGTCCTACGGCTGGAGCCGCTTGAGCCATTTTGCTTCTTTGCGTCAAAATAGGATTTTTTCAAAGTTTTCCACCGGAGGCGGACTTGTTCGACCGTGCGAACACAGCCTCCCTCTTCCATTCGTTCAACCACCTTCTTGAAAAGGTTGGCGTTGCGATATTTGCGCATATCCAAAAACCTGTTGATATCCAAGTCTTTCATAATGTTTAAAAGTAAGTTTGTTTCTCCTTCCGACCAGAAATATGTGCTTTTATTTTGTGCATGCATCTCTACCCCAGCCTTTCAAACTGTTGGCTAGTTGGTTTGTTTACAACGCACAGAGTTGACCGTAAACAGGCGAGAGGCTGTGTGCAAACTGCAGTAAAAACCCCAATAGAGACTCATATTCCGAATGCGCTGTATACATGTCCAAAGAATGCTCCTAAAACCCGAATAATATCGGCATATCCCGCATGTCTTAATCGAAAAATGCTACATTCGGAATAAGGCCTAATTTGGAATATCCAAACAGAATATGCTGTTTACATGACCTGTATCAAATTCGGAATATTGTCATATTCCGAATAATAGTGTAAAATTAGTGTGCATGTAAACGTAGTCAATGTTTTTATGGCATCCTTTTGCCCGTGTATCGAGTGTAATTGGCTACTTGCCAAAAAAAATTATTAATGTTGCTTTTACAGCAGTATAATCTTTTTGGGAAGCTTATGTATATTTCATTAAATGCATTCTCTATCATTTTACATGCTAACCCCTCATAGTATTGTTTCATGACTCTACATGATTATAAGGTAGGCCTTAAAACCTGCTGTAGCCAGCTACATAGTCGTGTTTGTTTTCATTTATACAGCTGGCTGGCTACTTTGCTACACAGATTTGTGAAACTAGCTGCATGGCTGGCTAGCTTGCTTGCTAAGTTCAGCCCTCTATTGAGTATACAAATTGTGTGCAATCTCGATCACCATCTTGGATCTCACATACACATATACAAGTAAAAAAAAAAGATAAAAAAAACAACCTGCAGTATCGTGGGGTTCTATTTGGCCAATTCTAAACATTTTCCATGTTCATATTACATTCAGAATTACAACTCTTATTCTATAAATGTCCCGTGCATGTACTTGAATGAACCCCCCGCGTGTGATCTGTGCTTCTCTCTCTACCTGTGCTCCACCTTAATGAGCTGCTAATTGCCTGATTGGCTTCACCTGCCTATGGCCCTACATAAGCCTGCTGCAGCTTAAGAATGGAAGAGGCTTTTGTGGAGCAGTTTTGTGGCTGGACTTTGACGCAGACTTTTTTTTTTTTTGGAATTTTGTTTTTGTTTTGTTTTAGGTCAGAATAGGACACCTGCAGAAAAATCACCATTTCTTTTCATAGGGAGAGAGATGACTTTGTTGCAGACTCGGGTTAGTAGTTTTCTGTAGGCCCTGCTTTGGCCTTAGCTGTTTTGTCCAGCACATACAACTGCACATTATAGTTTTTTTTTGTGTGTGTGTGTTTTATAATAAACGTGTATGTTTATAGTATGTTGGGGGAAATTTGTTTTGCGTTCAACTTTGTGTTGTCCTTGTTATTGTGCTGTGGGCAGATTTGAGACATAACAGTACTACAATGCATTTACAAACATGAGAGCTTTACCAATGTACACTCCATATTTTTTTACAGTCACACCTCATCTAGCTAAAAGCACAGGCTTGATAAATGTACAAGCATGATGAATGCACAGGCTTTCTGGCTGGCTAGCTTGCTAGCTTGCTAGCTATACCTAGGATTGTAACACCGTAATTCACTCGTTGATATGGCCGCTATAATGGCAGCAACACTATGCAACATTACCAACCTCAGTTCACAAAGCTCCTATCTCCTAAAAATATGTTTTTTAAAAATTTTTAGATAACATCAGTGAACAAATTTCATTACATGCGAACAATACACTTTCACAGAGATGCTAGATTGTGAGTGTCCCAATCTGGCTTCATCCGTATATATGCTAGCTAGCTGTACGGCATGGTGAAAGGAAACTTAACTCACTGAAGTTTTCAAACTCAATAAAACTCATTTTGACGAAGATTTGGTCTCAAAGAAATCTCAGGCTTGCATCAGCTACATATCCGCAATAGTTCAATAGCCGTTTGGCACCGAGAATGATTCAAGAATTATGTTCAAACACTTAATTTGTTCAGAGTGTAATATTTTGTGGATGGTATGCTCAGTCTTTGCAGGGAAAGGGAATGACTATTGGCAGCACACATGCACCGAGCAAAATATTATCAACCCTCGTCTTGTATGCAATTTTACAGTGGGTTACACAAAAATGCATAATGGCAACAAAATATTTTAGGCATAGTTTATGGGTACTTTGGGGAAAAAATGTCCAGTGTAAGCCAAGTGGGACAAATTCAGGACAAACAATGGGGAGGCTCTGAGGGGTATCATTTTGTGAACTAAGTAAAGATGCCAGCCTCAAATTGAAATGGCCGCCATTTTATAATTCTTGATGTCGCCAACTTCTAACTTCTTAGGGCACCAATTGGTTATAATATGGATGAATATAATAATAATAATAATAATAATAATAATAACAATAATCATCATCATCATCAACATTTTACATACACCTAGGCTAAAGATATTCAAACTCAGTTTTGCACAACTCCGCACATTTCATGTTGCCATTCGTATTTTTTGGCAAGTCAATTAGGGCATCTGCTTTGTTCACATCAGAGGTAATTTTAAAACAATCGATTAGAGACAGATTTATTTCAGCTTTAATTCACTATATCAGAATTCTGGTGGGTGAAATGTTTACATACATAAAGGTGACTGTCTCTTTAAACAGTCTGGAAGATTCTAGAAATTGATGTAATGACTTTTTAGAAGCTTCTGATTGGCCAATTGTCACAATTAGGAGTTAACTGGCACCTGTGGCTGTATTTAAGGGCCTACATTTAGAGCCACTGCCTTTTTGCCCTTGATACCATGGGAAAATCCAAGTAACTCAGCCAAGACCTCAGAAAACATATTGTGGACCTCCACAAGTTCGGTTCCTCCTTAGGAGCAATTTCCAAACAACTGAAGATACCACAAGCATCTGTACAAACAATTGTGTGCAAATATATAAATCTTGGGACCACACTGACACTGCATAGTTCAGGAAGGAGGCGCAAATTAACTCCCAGGACTAAATGAACTTTGGTCTGAAAGGTTCAACTGAGCCCCACGACAACAACAAAGGAACTGGTGAAGGAGTTGGAGGCATCAGGTACCAAAGTATCTACATCTACCATACCATTAAAAGAATGCTACATCGTCATGGCCTGGAAGGCTGTCGCGCAAGGAAGAAGCCCCTACTCCAAGACCGGCATAAAAAGGCCAGAATGAAGTTTGCAGGTGATCACCAGGATGAAGACCTAGCCTTTTGGAGTGTTGGTCAGATGAAACAGAAATTGTACTTTTTGGCCATAATGATCAGCGCTATGTATGGAAGAAAAGGGGTGAGGCTTTTAACCCGAAGAACACCATCCCAACTGCGAAGCATCGGGGTGGCAGTATCATGTTGTTTGGCTGTTCTTCTGGAAAGGGACTGGTGCACTTCAGAAAATAGATGGCATCATGAGGAAGGAGGATTATCTAGAAATACTGAAGCAACACCTCAAGACATCAGCTAGAAAGGTAAAACTTGGTCGTAACTGGGCCTTCCAACAGGACCATGATCCTAAGCATATCTCCAAAGTTGTAACAAAATGGCTTAAAGACATTCAAGTTAAGCAATTAAAAGGCAATGCCACCAAATACTAACATAGTGTATGTAAACTCTTGACCCACTGAAAATATGATATAGTAGGTAAAAGCTTAAATTAACTTATCTCTTAGCTATTATTTTGAAATGGCCTCTTATGGAAATAAAGTAGATACCCTAATTGAGTTAACATAGGAAATGTATGGTAACATGAAATGTGTGGAGTTGTGAAAAATTTAGTTTTTAGCCTAGGCCTCAACTGTGTGTCATAGCCTGGATGGGAGTGTGAGTGTGAGTACTGGATGGGTGCTCTCATTGATGCTGGATGATTGTGGTTTGGTGCTTCTTAACACAGGAAGTCAGGTTCGTTTGGGGCATCTTATTTCACACACTCGCAACTTACCTCACCCTACAAAAACACCTCCCTCACACCTTCCTGCTAAACTTAAACTGTTTTTGTTAAGAAAAAACTGCCATAGGAATTTAACTGCTATTTAAGTAATGTTGAAGGGATCTCCTCAGCTTTGGAGGTTATGCCTTCATGGTCACCAGTATTTAATAATAGTATAACATATTGTGGCATGCTTTGTCACTAAAGGATCAATTCACAAACATAGATAAAGCTAAAGCACATCCCCAGTTCCCAAATATGGGGAGGTATAGAAGTACACTCACAATATCAGTAACACACTAGCAACTAGACAAAACGAATCTGTACCTTATAATACGTGCTTAGATCCCTGAGAATCCCTCACCTTTTTACTCTGGATGCTCGTCTGCTTTGAACTGGATGCAAGCAGGTAAAACGGTGAGAGAAAAAATTCACATTTTTCACACAGACACATTCTTGCTGCAGTGCAAAAGATCAGCTGTTTGCAGAGGAGATGAAGGAAAGGGAGTCTACAGCAGTGCTGTGCTCCTCCTCTCGACCTTTGACCCTGCGGTCCAGGCGGAGCTCTCAGGGTGTGCTCTCCCCCTCCATAAGGTTTTTAATTATGGCTTCAGGATGTGGAGGGATGACCTGCACAGAGACACACAATTGTATATGTCAGATGAGGCTAGAGGGCGTGGCCTGGTTCTGGAAGTGCCTGGCCAATTAGGCAGGATGGGAACAGGAATACCAATGAAATGGAGCTCCCTTCTCCGCCCCCCACGGCTTAGAATGTGTGAGTGACAGTTGCCGGGGGTAACCTCTGACTGGCTGCCCATCCCCTGTGGGACATTAAGCGTTATTTTTTCTCTTTGTCCCACGGAGTCAGCCAACGATACGAATAATGCAGAAATATCCAGGGCAGCTATGCAGTTCTGACAGATTTTTAGAACTGCTTTATTAAAATACTGTAACCCAGTTGTATGAGTTTTACAACTAGAGCAGTAGCTAACTCTGGGGTGTTGGGTGCTTGTAGGAGTGTAGTGTGCCAGGTCCCAGCTCCTGTGCGGAAACTCAGAAGAATGTCATTAAGGCAACGCTGTCAGGCGTTATCCATCACTTTAATTGTGTGCCGTCAGCACCTGGGATTGTTTCTCTTCTTACTGCTGAGCTGATTCCGGAACGGCTTGTGGTCCTGTACTTACGCGACTCCAAATCCCATCTCACCCCCAGCCTTCTCCTTCAATTATCTGGATCTAGATAGAACAGAAAATTGAACTGCATTACATTACATTTCCCTTAAGTTTGATTTACAAATTCTCCTACCATTTTGGGCCAGCCCAAATTTTGTCCTGGTACACCTGCTCTGGTGAGTAGGATATTCATGGGTAAAATCTGGAAGGGACGTTGGACTGGTGGGCCATATGACCTGATGTAATGCCAACACTATGTCATACAGGGAGTGCCATAACTGCACTGAGCTTTAGTGAACCAGTCACTACACAAACCTCACTAAAAACCTCCCCCTGCTATCGGAGAGCTAGTGCTGACCTGAGGGGAGGGGGAATCTGTCGCCATGGCAACTGGTAACCTGTAAGCACCTTGTGAGTGCCTGGGGGTCCCATATCAGATCTGAGTAAAATTGACATTTTTAAATAGAATTTTTAACACAATCTAAAGTGTTCTGTGTAAATCCCAGGATTTTGCAGAAAGTAGATTTTGAACCGAAAGGAGAAATCATTAAAGAATAATGTTGGCATGACTATTAATGGAAGTTGTTTTCTTTTTAAAATGGTCAGTAATCTGCAGGAGCCTGACTGGTGTCTAAAGGATTAGTGTGAGGTAGCATCATTTGGCACACAGGAGAGAAGTGTTGAGTGATAATAGAAAAAGAACCAAACACAAGAAATGCAGGTAAAACCAGAAATGGAGCTGGTGTATCATCAATCCAAACAAAACTTTACTTGTATTCAAGGCCAAAATAAACGTCATGGCTTAACTGCAGTATGCTTAGCTGCAGTTTAAACCTCTGGTGACTACAATCATTCTTAAGCTGTAGTTTAAAAACAACACTGATAAAGTAGGTCATAGATTTGATTATAGGAGGAAGTTTTTGAATGAGTCTCTAAAAAGGATACTTCTGAACTTTGATTTAAAGACAAAATGGTTTGCTCCCCATGCGGTCTGGGAAAGGTCATTCCAAATCCTGAGATGTCACTGCATTTCACATCCTACAGGGGGCTCTTTTCTTTCTGCTTTCTCCTCTCCCCCAAAAAAGGGCCACTGATACAGGACATAAGTTTGAGAGTTTGACCTCTAATTTGGAAGATTTGGTCAGGGTCAATTCTTTCATCAAGTAATCTGATCTGGATGAGACAAATATTTTGAAGATATTGAATTTGGTTGTTTTAGTCAGGGTGAGATCAAGGCATTTATCCTCTAATTTATATGTTTCGTCAAGGTGATGCCAGTGATTTTAATCTGTAATGTGGTAGTTTAGTTCAGGGTGAGACTGAATTCACCTCTAATTTTGTAGCTTTGGCTTGAGCAGGACTAGTGATTTTACTCTGATCTGGTAGTTAAGGTCACAGTCAAACCAATGCTTTTACTTCTAATTTGGTAGTTTTGGTCAGAGTGATGTTTAATCGTTTTAAATATTTAAATCTGCTACTTTTTTATCTGGATGTGATCGATGCTCTTATTTTGAATCTGGTTATTTTGGGCAGGGAAAGACCAATAATTTTACCCTCTAATTCAGATGTTTTGGTCAGGGTGAGACCAGAGATCTTGCCTCATATTTGGATGTTTTAGACAGGGTGAGACCAGTGATTTAATTCTCTAATCTGGTAGCTTTGCTCATGGCAAAACCAAATTTTACCTATGATTTTGCAGTTTTGGTCAGAGTGTGGCCCTTGCTTTTTCTTATAATTTGGTAGTTTTGGTCAAAATGAGACCAATACTGTTGACCAATTGTCTAATTTAGTTGTCTTATGGGTTTCTTTCCCTTTCCCTGGGAAAGAAACCCATAAGACAACTCAGACTCCATTGGCAGGCACTGTACAGCTTGGTTTTAGGAGCCAGCTTGTGGCAAAGGATGGACTGACATACTGAATGGAAGGAATGGGTGAAGGCTTGAGGGTGAAACAGTTTGGCAGTCACTAAGGAGTTGCTAATGCAACGCATTTTAATTTGAAGAAGAAAAACTGAAGTTCACATAATTTCTTTTAAGGTTCTTTAGCAATGGTGTTAGTTTGGTGCGTTCATCAAGCACCAGTTGCAAAAGCATGTAAGTGTGAATGGAGGACCACTGCTTAACTGATTCTCCTGCCCCAGGGGGAGTCTAGCCACCTGGGCATAAGGTGGAACATGCTTGCCCCACCTTGTGGTCTTCTTGATGACAAAACCCCAGTTTTCGAGACTCAAAGTCTCGTGGAGCAGAGAGTTCTCAGCTGGCTGTGGAAGTCCTGACAAGTCCACAGCCTAATCTGCAATGTGGATCTGGGCCAGGAGACACGCAAACATCACCACAGTCTCTCAACATCACCATAAATTCAGACTGCCACTCCAGTGCTTCTCCCCTGGTAATTACAGACAGTTATTTAGCTTCTTTTCCCATTTCCCCAGAGCAAAACACCAAAATTAATTGACAATTATGTATAATTACATTAATGTGGTGGTAATTACCACACCATTAATGCCTTCTTCAGTTCTGAGAGGGAGGGGAAGATTGGTATTCAGTCAATACCCATCCATTAAAAGCATGGCTATCCCACTGAAGAAACGCATCCTTTCTAAGCACATGGCTATCCTACTGAAGAAACGCATCCTTTCTAAGCACATGGCTATCCTACTGAAGAAACACATCCTTTCTAAGCACATGGCTATCCCGCTGAAGAAACACATCCTTTCTAAGCACATGGCTATCCTACTGAAGAAACACATCCTTTCTAAGCACATGGCTATCCCACTGAGGTTAGGGAAATAACAGGAGAATTAAGGATGAGCCACAGAAGGGAGAGGAAGGACAAGGCTGAAAAACAAGACTGACTGCACGCAGTGAATTTCCCTATGGGGTAGCGTCGAACAGGGGGACAGCTGAGCTCACCTTTCAGATGGTGAAACGGCACGAAACGTTGTCTCGCAAAAGCTGGCAAGTTTAGCTTTCAGCTGAGTTTGCTCGCATGACAATGTTGAAACAAAAACATGAAGCGCATGCACAGAGCTGGACTGAGAAACGTGTTGGTTTCTGGACTGGAGCAGATGGACTGTGCCTTCAGACTAATTTGGAACGGTATGTATGTTGTTGGAACATTGAAAATAAACACAGGTGCATGGCAAATGCAGAATGAACAATGAGGGGAAATGGTACCAGCTCACTGCAGTTGCTCTTGAGTGTGAAAGTCTATTTAACAGCCTTTCAACCACACTGTTCTTTGCTGGATAACTCTTGTGTGAATATGTTGCCCTTATGATTGCATAATTAAAATAGCATAATTGGGAGCAAAGGCAATGTGCCTTTTATCTGATCATGGGACCTCTTTACCCTGAGACACAGTGTTGAACTAAGGCTTTGAAAATTATATATATATATATATGTGTGTGTGTGTGTGTGTGTGTGTTTTTACATACACCATAATAATTTGACGAAAAGGGATGAACAAGACTTTGTATGTGGAGTTTCAAAGTGAGAGGTTGAAGTGTCATGGAACATATTTGGATAAATGGTGAACTGTACTTGGGCTGCTTGTGTGATGTAAATAATCTAGTAAGGCTTCAGAATTTAAGGCTGAAGCGAAAAGGTGGACCTCTGTCTAGGCCCAGACCTCCCTCAGTCCAGACTCAAAGCTACATAGACCTCTCTCAGCCCAGACTCAGAGCTATAGTAGAACAGACCTCCCTCAGCCCAGACTCAGAGCTACAGCAGCATAGACCTCCCTCAGGCCAGACTCAGAGCTACAGCAGCATAGACCTCCCTCAGCCCAGTCTCAGAGCTACAGTAGCATAGACCTCCCTCAGCCCAGTCTCAGAGCTACAGTAGCACAAACCTCCCTCAGTCCAGACTAAGAGCTACGGTAGCATAGACCTCCCTCAGCCCAGACTCAGAGCCACAGTAGCACAGACCTCCCTCAGTCCAGACTCAGAGCTACAGTAGCATAGACCTCCCTCAGCCCAGACTCAGAGCTACAGTAGCATAGACCTCCCTCAGTCCAGACTCAGAGCTACAGTAGCATAGACCTCTCTCAGCCCAGACTCAGAGCTACAGTAGCACAGACCTCCCTCAGCCCAGACTCAGAGCTACAGTAGCATAGACCTCCCTCAGTCCAGACTCAGAGCTACAGTAGCATAGACCTTCCTCAGCCCAGTCTCAGAGCTACAGTAGCACAGACCTCCCTCAGCCAGCATTCTGAGGGAATTGGACCGATAGCAGAACTCCTACATAAACCTGCAACAAAATGCTACACACCACAGTAGGGCTGCCGGATTTAGAATTTGTCAAAACTGGACAATATGTACGGCTGTAAGCTTAATTGCAAAGTGGGGAACGCTGAGATGCCACATAAATGTATTTATTTATTTTTACAGTAAGTGCTTTATGCATAATTGATGGCTACTATGGCACGTTCTGTCATGTCTTTCAGGCGATCTCATAATAGAGTGCTGCCTGTGGCTGAACTATTAAAATCCTTTCGAGTGAAATGTGGAAACATTCAAGATGGCCTTACCAATGATGATTGTATATCTGCATAATAAGTCTAAAAAATATTATTGATGAGTGAGGAATAGCATGTGTGCCCAAACAGGCTGCTTTATTGTGCTTCTGGTGACTGAAGCGATATGTAATTAGCAGCCTCTTTTCAGGATTCACAGATTGATTTGATCGCCAGTAGCATGAGTCAGTCCAAGAAGCTTGGATCGCATTTGCTGTCCACGACAGTTCTATTTACTACCATTCACTAAATGCTGTTTCTAGCAGAATATTTGATAGTGGGTAAACTCTGCTTTTGTCAGCTGCTGTCAGCTCAGGGCCACTAATGTGCATGCACATTAACCCAAACACATAGCAGTCAGGGTAAGTAATGTCAGTGGTATCAAACATATATTTACATAAATAAATACCTATAAGAGCATACATAATACAAGATGCCTTATATCATTGATGGATGTATGTGCACAAATATGCTCACTGCTTGAAGCACAGATTCCTAAACTAGGATATTAATAAGGCTTGGATATAGCAGGGTTCCTAAGGTATACATTACTAGTGGAATGCAGAGGAGCTCGGAACACTACATTACCCACAATGCCCACCGATCGCAAGGAATCCTGGGATTTTCCTGACAATACTGCTCTGCCTTTAGGGAGCAGGGGGCCAGAATTTCTCTCTTAGCATGTGCCAGCATGAGTAAGGATTTTTGGCCTTCTTGGCGCAAATAATGATGTCATAAGCCTGCAGCCTCTGATAAAGGTTTGGTGTATGGAAAGTGAGAAACTATCATCCACACTAGGTTTAAAAGTGAGTAGTTTTCAGAATATGAGGAATAATTTCATACATCAAATGATTTGTGGATCGTGCTAAACTCGATGCTAAACTCAATGCTGTAATCTAATTCTGCAGAACAGCTATACAAGGAGTACATATTTATCATCACATGCTGGAGACACCTGCGCAGTCTTGTGTGTTCCCAGTGTCCACCGCACGAGAGGCCGATCAGGAAGTGATACGATCGGCCGCTCATCTCGCCCATTGAAAATAGCGGCGTCCTGTCGTCTGTGTGTATACTGTTAATGCTAGGGAGTCTTCACGCGCTTGTCAGCTGCCACAGTCGAGCACAGTGGCAGACTGTAGACAGGAAAGGGTGTTAATGCGAATAGGACTGGGATGAACCATGCAACTGCTTATTTCAGAGAACTGCTGTTTTGGCGATGGGACAGCCTTGCTTTTTTGGAGCTGTTTGAATTTCACAGTTTCTGCTTCGATGAGCCGGTTTTGGAATTTCCCTGGCCCCCAGAACCAGCTCTCAATTGTTCAAAATCATGAAGTCTGTCTGACTCATGCTCTACTTCA